>NW_020230327.1:0-52500 GCF_003227715.2 Harpegnathos saltator | reverse complement strand
ATCAGATACTTTTGCAAAACTGAACGAACAGTACTTTCTTGCAAAATGTAACATTTGGCGTATAGGTGTGTCGTAACGCAAAGTTCTTTTTCCACTCAGCTGGCACTTAACTTCAACTCTTCGATCATCACATGGCACCTATAAATATATCAGGAGCTTGCGAAAGTTTGTCGGATTGTTAGTCACATTTCTATTATTAAAAGTAACGAAACGGAGTACTCTCTCCCTCTCACCCTCTCTCTCTCTCTCTCTAAATTTCTTCGAGCGAAGCTCCGCTCGAATGACAGAGCCGAGTCACTCGAATTCGAAGTGACTTTTCGCTCGCGCGAAGTTAATTCCTCGCTATATCTCGCGGTGCATGCTTATATCCGAAACTGAAGAAGAACGAAAGCTTCGAAGCTATTTGCGAATCTTGCACACGGAGAGAAACGTTTACGTTTCTTGCTCGACCAGATATTTTTTCCGTGTATATTTTCTCTTCATCGTTGCACCACGCACATGACTTTGCATCTAGCCCATTGACGCGGTTCGGTGTTATTGCGCGTATTCTATTTCTCATCACTGGTGTGTTTGTCATACAGACGCGGCCGTCGGGCAATGCGAATCTAAAAATGAACCCGCGCTATCGACAGTGGACTAAATGACTGATGAAAAGTCACCAGAATGGAATCTCTCACGTTGGCGTGTACGCGACGGAATTAGACAGCGCCGCAACGCCGGCGCATAATGCGCGCGCGAAAGCACCCTCTCTTTCCTCATGTCTACCTGACAAAACGAAGAAATAGGTCGCTCGAGTCGCGTGTGTCTCCCCTCGCGCGTCAAAACCCTCGTAGGGACACGTGCGAAAATCGACATGTAACAAATAGACGATGGGACCTCGTTCGCGATGTTACGAAACCGAGAAGCGCTTTTAGCCTGTCAACATCATCATATTTAGCGGGACAAATTATAAGCGACATATTTTGGGAGCAAGCTCGAAAACTCGAACGCGCAAATATGAAAATATGCCACTTCAACCGCTTACCGTGTAAGCGTCTGAAATTTGCACGGTAATCTTCGGCTCTCCGTTTCAGCGAGGCATTCTGCTCTGCGACGAGAAAGCAGGACGAATTTTTCGCCGGGAAAAATGTCGAGGATCATAACGATCGGTCGGCGCGGCGCTCCTCGCGAGCCATAAGATGCGAGCCGCTTGTTGTCATTGCGACTCTGATCGTCGGTTTACTTTGGACGTTTACCGAATGCAATTGTCACTCGACACTCGGCACACGCGGCTAAATGAACGCAACAAAGCGAGCGAATAGCGTACTCGTGATCATTCGAAATCCACGAGTGCGACGAATGCGCAAGCGTTGTCGCGGATTTCAGAGAAACGCGATAATATTGTACGAGGTATATATATATATATATATGCGAGCACAAAGGGAAAGACGCGCTTCGATCGTCTGTCATCTTCAAGAGGCAATTTTCTCGCAGATTTCTCGAGATAGAGACAGAGGCGAAGAGAGAGAGAGAGAGGGAGGGAGAGAGAGAGAGAGAGGGGGGGAGAAGAGCTTGTGTGAAACTGAGAGCTCATAAGTCTACAACTTAAATTCGCCAAATCCGCCTATGAGTGTCGAGCGCTAGCTAGTATTTGCAGCAAAAAACAAGAGGAGAAGGAGGAAGAGAGATATGCTTAATTATAGTAGCGAATTTATAACAACAATTTCTCCCAGTGGAGCAGACGGGCAGACGTTATGGCGATAACTCAGCGCTGAGTGGCCGTGAAATGACTATACATCCCGACAACCATACTTCCTCAAGCCATCCGTAAAGCGCTACAATGAGCCTCTTGAGCAACGACGTAATTAAGTTACCTGTCCTTCTCTTTGGCGGCGCGATCAACCCTGTCGCAGAACGAAAACAGACCTATGTGTCAGCCCCGTCGACTGCGTTAAACTTGATATATCGCGGTCTCGAAAAAGCGACGTCACGAAAAAATGCCTGGCTTAGGCCCGCCTGAGTAATTTAGACCGCGAAAGCGGCGACAATCATTCCGTCTGTCAAAACACGCCACGCGATTTTTATTTATGAAGTTTTTTCTTTCACGGACTTTTACATCTTCCTTCCAACCGCGCAGTCCAGAAATTATAAAAAAAGACGATTTAATCGAATATAGTGGAGTACGCGAACTTTCTAAAAACAAGGCAGGAATTTTTAATCTTTGCCTTTTCGCGAGAACTCTCGATAGGAACTCTTAATAAGTTGAATAAATTATCGTCATCGTGAAACACGTCACGCACATACATGCTCTTCTAACTGAATAAAATAAAAATGTTCGACCCGGCGCTTTCGTCCCCATTTGTCCGTATTAATCCGCTAACAAGCCGCATCGCGATCTATTATTGAGCAACAATAGCGTACACATGAGCGTTTTGCGCTCATCCGGAAAGCGTCACAATCGCATTCTTGTTGGGCGGCTCGCGTAAGAAGGAGCACCTAAGAAGCAGAAGCAGAGGAAGAGAAGAATGAGAAGAGAGAAATCAGCAAGGGAGAAATCTCGCGCGAAGCGTCGAGATGCGAGTCTCTCTTGGTTCTGGCAAGCCGAGCACTTTTCTAAATATACACGATCGCCCCTCACCGGCGAATCTATCTTTACGTATTAGAATCTATACCTAACGACTCGAACGTCTCGCTTTACCACACAGCCGAGTCGCCACGCGACTTTGCCTAAAAATTGGTCAGATGCTTCCGATAAAAATGAAGACGTCGACAACTTCAAACGCCCGTGAAGACATCACCTCGACAACAAACTGCACTGCAACAGACCAACGTCTGACTTGATTCCCGACGCTTCAGCGACCAGTCAAGGTCGGTCGAAACATCGCGACAAGGCAACTTTATCGTTTCTTTTCTTCTAGCGAAATAATCGATCGTGATTTGAATTAAAAACATTAACACGACACGAAATCGCTGACGATCGATATGTCCGAATATCGATCAATTGAGAAAAAGCAATCTACCACTGAAGTCGTAAAAGCTAAACTAAACAGCGAAAGCTAAATAGGTAATAAAATAAAGTAAATAACAGAAACTGCCATCTGTAAACTAAACCGTAGAAACTACCGTCGTCGAGAAACAATGTGAAGCAGGATGTAGTCAAAGAGAGAAATGCTCGAGGAGAATTTACGAGGGACTATTTCGACCGCGAAAATAATCCGAAGGGATACAAAGACGCACGCGTTGCACATTTCGTCCAAGTTGTCGCGATTTGACTTACTACTTACTAAACGAGAACGCTAAGACCGCCTTCGGAAATTTATTTATCGGAAATCGCTGCTCTCGGAGAATGGATACTCCGTCTCATCGACGTATTTAATGCCGGCTTCGATGCTACAGCGAACTGATTTACGATCGAAAATACAGAGCTCGCTAAAGAGAAATAAGCAGACCAAGCAGACGGCGTAAATCGCGTCTTCGCAAAAGCGAGACTCGGAATGTTCTGCCGCGTGAGCCGAGGCAGAAAAATGCCGAAGGGGGAAGACCTTGCTAATTAGCACACGCGCGCGCGCATGCACGTAAATAACGTCTCTCTCATTGCTCTACGAGCGCGTCCTAAATTCTCACTACAACAAGAAAAGAAAGAAGAAAATGGCTAAAAAAAAGATTCGCGCCGATGTCGTCAAAGCGGACCCCGGCGCCGCGACACTTTCGATGCGAATCGCGCGCACGCGAGACGTTGATGCAACGTGCATTCCCGGTTGGACCAAATAACACAGGCGTGACGAGTACAAGCAGAGCGTGGCCCTAATTTCACGCTTGTTTACGTTTAGCCCGCTAAACCTCCGATAAACGTGCCTCCATTAACGCTTCAAGATAATCACCCCTCGAGACAGAGACAGTCGTTTCGGCTTTGGGAAATTTTTTATGGCCCACGCTAGACCATAAGTTCCCTTCGTTTTTCTCTTCTAATCTGAAATTCCTGCGAGACCGACTCACAAACACAGTGAAATCAGTCGCTCAATGTCAATCAAGAGTTCTCAGTCGTGTGCAAGCTTGCAATATCTGCAATTCGTATTCGGATCGTTATCGATGCCCGATCAATCCTTTTCCCATGAAAGTCACCGCTGACGCGCGCGTTGGGTTAAATTTGCGCTTTGATGTGTACATCATTCGTTCGCCTGAAGACCCGCCGTATGAGATCTTTTACGAGGAAATCGTTCCTGATTTCGCCTTTACGTGCGCGTGCACTTGTTTGCTCCTTTATCACATTTCCACGAGAGCGAGCGAGCGAGCGAGCGAGCGCGGGACCGAGTGGGCGAACGGCTCGAGTATATGGAACAGCCGTTCTAAAGTTAGTCGTCGATCCGTTCTGGAAATAGATGTTATGAGTGCGAGGACAGGACAAGACACTGGCCTATTATATTTGCCGCGGCGTCTCGTCCGCGCGACTCGAAAAAAATACTGGAGAGATCGCCGCGCGGATTCGCCGATCGGTCGATCGACCGATCGAACTCAACGCGACGTACTCTTTCATGCGCGCGCGGTCTCAGCAAAGATCTTCGCTTCGAACGCGGACCGTGATTTCTCGGCAAGACCAGCGTGAATTGTTGTTAGAGCAGGTCTGGCCAAAATCTTCAATATCCGCGTCTCGCGATAATGTCTCGCATACTCGTTCTCGCGAAATAAACGATAAACTGCACGTTCGGCGGATCGGAGCTGTTTTCAGACGATTCCCGAAAGAGTGCCGCGCGCTCCGCGGGAAAAACCGCGACGAAGCGAAGACTCGTTTCAAGAAATCTCAGTTTATCCAGTTAGGCACGAAGCCGCGGATTTTCGAAACGGGAACGGGCGCTCAGGACGTCCGCTCATAAAGTGTTTTTACTACTCGCAGCAGGAGAGAGAGAGCGTAACGCCTGAAGGACGTTGAAACCTCGCCAGTTACATCGTTGCTTGCGGCAAAATTAATCTGGCTACATACGAGAATTTTTCGGTCCGGGCTTTATGTCTTGGAGATTCGCAATAAAAATAGATATATAATCATCGTATTGCCAAGTTCGATAGGCGGACGAGTGGATGAAGACGGGCAGTTTTCTCTTCTCGGAGGATGTGCTTTCTTCATTTACTTTTTCTGCCATTTTTACGCCTGTTAGGTCATACACTATCTATTAGTCTTCAAGGAATGATACGTGGGAACATAACGTGAAGGTTGCCCTTTGATCGATTATTAAGCATGTTAAATAATTGTCGATACATGTAATTTAAAATAGAAATTATTCTTCCGATAAGACATCTTTCTTTCATCCCTATGATTCCTTGAACACTTGAGGTGAGAGAAGACCTGCTCGTAAGTTGATAACATTAACGTCGCGCCGATTTCCGCGATTCCCACGAGAGCGGTCTAGTAGATCCAGACGGCGGTAAAATTCCGAAATCGCCGGAAACCTTCCAGGTGGCGAGAGTCGCGACGACGAGACGTCGGTACGGGCGGACGAACGTTCTTGCTCGTGAAATTGAAGACACGCTCGATATTGGGAATGGAGACGATCGGCACGATTCCAGAAAGCCGGCAATCCCCGATAATCTCGAAATAACGCTTCTCTCTCTTTCTCTCTCACACTCTCTCCCTCTCTGTATCGGACCTCCCCGTTCGGTCCTCGTCTAGCTCACCCACGGAACAAGCGTCGGTATTTTTGGTGCCGGCACGAGGGAGAGACGAGCGCGAGAAAAGAGAGAGAGAGAGAGAGAGAGAGAGAGAGAGAGAGAGAAAGAGAGGGGGGAGGGGGAGGGAAAGAGAGGAGAGGGAGAGACTGAGAAAGAGAAAAGATCAAGAAGCAAAGAGTGAGAGAGAAAGAGAGAGGGGGAGAGAGAGAGAGAGAATAAAGGAGGGAGAGGGAGAGGGAGAGAGAGATAGGTGCTCCCAGATAGAGGGAGGACAGACGTCGAGCATCATCATGAAAACGGCTAGCGCCGTCGCTAGCAGCGTAACCTGAGAGCCTCGCGAACCCCGCGCGACCATATATGTCCGCCTGTCGCTCTCTCTCTCGCTCGCACCGGCCATCGCGGCGTCGCGGCGTCTCTCTCGCGCGACCATGTGCGAAATCTCCCCCCTCGCTGGATTCGCGATGCGAGTGGCTCGCGCGGCTCATTGATACTATCGATGTGCAAGCCCGATCATTTGAATCCGAATAAAAAATCAACTGTTGACCAATTAACCGAATCATTGTTGAGATTCGTCAGTTATCGATGGCCCGTTATCGAAATCTTGCCGATCAACGCGAAAGAAGGAGGAAAACAGACTCGATAATTATTGACACGTATATCAGAGACAGATATTTAAAAACAGATCTTGTACTTGCTTCGCTGCAAATTTTGTTGTACATGATCACGCATCGTTCTCTGAACTTTCGATAAACTTTTGCTCGAAATCGATATCGATTTACTCACGCAATATTTGATATCGATGTTTCTCGACATGTAAACACGTCAATTGACATCCGATATCCAGGCCACTACTTGAGGTATCAGCGGCAGAATAAGCGTCCTAAATTTGAGTTGTGTAATATTTTCCGCCGATTCTTTTTGTATTACGGAACGACGTCGGCTCTCCTTCCAGGCTATTGCTATTTTTTTATAGCATGCGCTCGTGGAGCTCACGCAAGATCTGTTATGTCGTCGTGGAACGACGACAAGTGCAAATTGCAAATGTCTAATTTTAGATGAACGTTCCTCTCAATTCAACAATCAGCAATCTTCGCGCTTTTAGCGACAACAATCTGTGGATTTTCTATTCGAAAACTTTTTAATTACGAGGAATCACCAACTTTCTGACGTATACATGTGTCTGTATAATTATTACTTATGGTTTTACCGTAAAGTTCTAATATGCTGCTGTAATGTATAGATAAATATCAGAATATATCTTTAAACAAACCATAAATAATTTTTTTCACTTGTCTGTCGGATTATCTTGCAGAAAACTCATTTATTCCGATCAAAATATCACCCGTAAATATACTTGAGCAAATTAGAAAAATGGATATATTGTATGAAGTAACATATCCTTAAATTCTTTGCAAAATTACACTACATTTTTTTAATAAATGACGAGTTTTCTGCGCTGATCGATAGTGTGTGGTGCGTGATAAATATGATTTTTGCGTAGCTAGATCGCTTGGTAAAACAGAACAGTGATCCAGGACGTGGCGCCACTTATTGGACACGTATTAGTCACAATCTGATAAGGAAATTTCTCAATTTTTATATCTAAAAAATTTTGTGTTTTAAATATTTCGATGTTTGAGAGAGAGAACGCGTCTCCGATAATTTCCTTATCATTAACATAATAAATTATAGACAGAATAATGCATTGATACCAGATTAGAGCGTCAAACGATTTTTAATTATAAAATACTCAAATCTATCCAAGTAATAAAGAGACGAGACAATTAACGACCTGAATAATGAATTTTTGAAATTCTTGTGAATTTCTCGGCTTGTATGTAGTATCAGGAATCAATATACCAATAAAATTTACGTTCTTTTACCTGCTTTTTCAAACTATTTGAATAGCAAACTCTAGACCCAATCCTGTGCAGAATCATTTACGACGCTATTACGCTATTCAATCTCTCTCAATTACTCTTACAAACTAGTGACAATTTCAGGAAACGAAGGACGGAAGACTGGACCATGTTCTCAAGGGCAATAACACAAACCCACGCTTAAGTATACTTCTTTTTACACATGTACGTAAATACGTGTATAATTTGATGAGTAACACATAACTAAATCTTACCGTCAAACGTAATGCTTAAAGTTACGCTTACATAATAATGTTGGACGTGTGCGAAGATCGTAACATGTGTACTTGGCTCTTATTTTAATTGTGCGTATGTATACGTGCGCGTGGTTATATACATTCCAAGAGTTTGCTGCAACGATTAGATCGGCAAAGGATCCGGCTCAATCTGCGATCTCGTCTAGAGAACTCGGGAAAATCACGTCGGAAAACATCTCTGAATTTTATAGAGCATCTGGCAAAAAAATATTATCGTCGCTCATAAATGTTAGATGACAAACACAGATAAGATAACGGTATTCGATACGATTCTATCGACGTTACAAGATCAACAATAACACCGATATTGTATATATATTCATCTAAATCGTGTGTTTATATATCGTCTTAGAATTAAGAATATTACGCGAAGAAGATACGTGTAAAGACATATTAAACGATATGATCCTACAGTCCCTTTCCTCTCGAAAAATATCGCAAAAATAAAAAAAAAATAATATTTTCAGAAAACAATAGTCTACATCAAATGAGCGTTCAAATATATAGAATCTAGCTATTCTACCTAACAACAACAAATTAATAAATCATAGAGATCTCATAAAGAAAAGAAAAACAACATCTATCGAGAAATTTATTTTTAAAGATTAAAACTACCGCAACATCTTCGTAAGATATCTTAGTTTCTTTTTCTTTTTTCTTTTTTTTTTACCGCAAGAGGCGCGTTCACTTCATGTCGTTAATTATAATTAACGATACGCATCCCATTGCAGGGAAATTCTCGCTCTCGTTTGCAGCGATGATTATCATAAGGCATTCCCTCCTGCCGTCTGATCGTTGCACCAACCCCGATGCACGAAAGTCTAATATTTACAGAAGCCGGTATAACTATTAGAGCTCTTCCAAGGTCGTCCACGACGAAAACAAGAACATTCAGGGAGGAAAAAGGAAGAAGAAGGGCAAAGGAAAGATAAAGAGAACTCACATATGTCCGCGCTCGTCGCAAACGGATGAGGAGCGGTGGGCATCGCGATAATTCGAAACCCAGGCTTCTCTAAATGTTGCGCACTAACGACACACACACACTATTCATTGTTTTTCGCTGATCTTAATCACGCGACTCGCACGTTTTGCGAGCGCGGCATAATTCCAGTCTGAAAAATTTCGTCAAACGCGATATTCGTCGCTGTCCCATCAATCCGTAATTTTCAATTCACGGTTCCTAATGACTTGTTCCTTTACTACCACGTTCCTTACGTGCTGGATCTTGCCTTCTTTTCTTATTCTTATTCCTTAATTTTCATCTCAGTTTCCTCAGAGCCGGAGGCACGCGCCGCTGGCTGAACGAGCGTATCGCATTATCGGCGCCCGATAATTCTCGAGTTATCACAGCGCGACCGCTACACAACGCCCCGGACTTTTAAATATATGCGAGCACACGACTGCAGAGATATCGTTACGGCACAACGGCGATTTCACTTGCGTCATGTAAATCCTTTCATTGCGCTGGTATTTTTCATCGCTGGTGCATTTGCGCTACTGTGACGTCGTCGCCTCTGAAATATTATTAGACAAGACCGCTTTCCTCTCTGAGCCTATCCGCGGCGATAACGCGGAAAAATACCGAGGCACCTCGGTGTGTTCGAATGCTCGCACTACGGGAGATTAATCGTCGAAAACTAACAAGCTCGTGAATTGATTGTACCAGGTGCCGCAATAGCGCGTTGCTTCGGTATTCCGTCACACTGTCCTGTCCGCCGATGACCGCTTAATCTTAATTA
Organism: Harpegnathos saltator; assembly: GCF_003227715.2. NCBI lineage: Eukaryota > Metazoa > Arthropoda > Insecta > Hymenoptera > Formicidae > Harpegnathos > Harpegnathos saltator. The sequence goes on along the minus strand of NW_020230327.1, from coordinate 42,945 downwards.
GAACGACGTATACGAACGCACGTCGAGGAGAGAACTTTCTTTTTTACAATTGTATAATTGGTTCTTGGCATTTATCAGGAGAAAAAAGAATCGGGAAATACGAACGACGTCTCTCTCTCTTTCTCCCTCGACTGCTGCCGGTAACACGACGATCTTACAAGCCGTGATGCGCTTCGCAGATAACAAAAAGATCAGCGGATCTCATCTCGCGATTTCCCTGATACGATTTATCTAATGAGCGATATTTCGCCTCGATTGTTTCGCTCAATTCCTACGTTTTTTTGTTCGAAGCGAAACGCTGCGCACCGTCACCAACATGTAGTTCGATCTGGTCGCGATTGCTCCTGCTTAAATTGCCATTCCGAGTTACTCGGTCATCGCTCAACAACGTTCCTCCTTTTCTTCTGTTTTGTTTGTTCAATCGCACATTCATTAGAACGAGGCAATTTCTTCGACGCGAGATCGCTTAATTTGCCGTCGCCGTTATCACCAATTTCCGAACGATCAGTCTCGGTCTCGGACATGTATATCGCGCCATTGCCAGTGCGTAAACGCGGTATTTTCATTCTTTCGAGCCGAGCCCGTTCCGCAACGATAGTAGAAGTTCGCGTCTCGCGATCGCTGCCTCGTTATACTTTCACTTCAAATCAGCCGCGAAGTGACATAACGGTGTACGCGCTCCAAATGTAATTAGCACATAATACTGTGAGCACGCGTGCGCAGGGGGAGGCGGCTTTTGACGCTGATAGCTGCTCTTACGGTCGCTATTTTCATGATAAATTACCGCTCGGATACTCTCTTTCTCTCTCTCTCTCTCTCTCTCTCTCTCTCTCTCTCTCTCTCTCTCTCTCTCTCTGACTCGCCTTCTCCGTTTATATCGTAGTTTCGTCGGAAGAAAAGGCGCGAGGAGCGCTCTCGTACTCGCGTAACGGTGACACAAAAGTAAATTGCCGCTGCAATGAGGAGCATTGTGTTCCGTCTGAATGATACGCGACATTAACGACGTTGTAAACTCGGTTGCACTTGGTAACGCCACTTAATTCCTAAAGTGCGCCGATTCACGTTTACACAGAGATCGACGACAAATTGCCGATGATTAATCAGCCTGGACGCAACAAACATTTCCAGGTATTCCTGGTAACTTCTTTCTCCCTCTCTTTTTATCGTAGCGAAGGAACGTAAATCGACGTATCGTGATAATTTAACGCACGTTGCGCGAGAACTATGAATCAACGTATCTCGCAAACAAGATGCCTCATCGCAATACCGGATGAGTTCTTAATGACACTTTTTTCAGGAGCCTGAAGTCGATCCTCCTACGAATTCTGATTGGTTCGGTTTCTCATTCACTAGCGAGAGAATATCTTGACGTTGCCAAGGAGAAGAGCACTCTTCGCATTTTCCTATTACCAACAGCTCAAGTACACATACGACAAAACTTATTTACTTCATTAAAAGATAAAGGTAATTAAAAGAATAAAGGAAAGAACAGTCGTGAAAAGCCAAAAATCTAAAAAAAAAAATTCAGAAATTCGCTGCAAAATATAACCTCGCAAAGCAAAACCTCGAATAGCAATAGGCGCACGAAGATGCTCCTTCTGTTTCTCGATAAAAACTGCAAGTAACTCCATATCACTAGAATTAATTCGGTTGATAACGACGCATCGTTCGCTCGCTCGCTCGCTTGCTGGAATACAGATTTATGGAAAAAGACACAGTATCTCGGGAATGTGACGCTTGCGCACCTTGAGCCAAACAGGTAAACGCGTGACAATGATGACGACGACGACGAGCAGCAATGATTGAAGGTTACGCAACCGCGTCGTCGTAATATTTAGCAACGAATCGTTGCGTACCTAACTTTTCCGCGACTCTCGGCGACACGCCGAGTAGGCAAAGGTGGAATCCTGAAAGGCGGTCTCTCTCTCTCTCTCTCTCTCCCTCTCTCTCTCTCTCTCTCTCTCTCTCTCTTTCTCTCTCTCTGTCTTGTCATTGTAAACGCGACATTCCTGTCGATTACGCAACGTGTTCGGCCGGTTATCGAACGCGCAGCGCACAGCGCGACTTATAAATTTCAGCCGAGTGTACCTGTTTATACCATATCCGCTTATCGTCACTCTGATAATATTCGTTATCCGGCCGTGGAAGCCGCTGTTTAATTAATCTCGTTTCGTTTAGAACAGAAGCACCTCGCATACGTTGAGTAACTTTCGAGGAAGTCGCATATGCCTTTCTTAATTTACAGCCATTTGGAGCCTTTCTCTATTTATAGATTACTCGCCCCGATGAGATTTTAAATGTCGCGTGTGATACCAGAAACACAATTCGCGGACGTCCTGTGGTATGTGTCGCCTTAAAGTCGGTTAGTTCTTTCGACAAAGTTGAGTCATTAAGATTATGCTCGCGTCGCGCGTATTCAATTGTCAACTCGCATCAACGTTAATTACTGATCTTTCTTTCTTTCGATTTTCTGGTTCTTTTGCCGTGTCTTTCTCTCACGGCGCGTCACGCAATACAATGAATGAGGAATACATCAAACGACATATAAAAGTAATTCGAAGGACGTTAGCGCGCGCGTTTTCCCATGAAGCGTGCCACAATCAACGACCATGGCAGTTGTTAACCGGATGTTACAACAAAAAGAAATGCAGAGACGAGGAACAGTACGAGATGGAGAGGCCCGAGAAAATCGCGTGTCCGAAGAGACGAACCAAGCGATATGTTTCCTTCTTATCAAAAATTGCTCTTCAACTCTCTTCTCATGTTGTGCGCACCGAAGGTCGCGTTTCTCGCTGCTTTATTTTCTTTAATTCTTGGAATGTGAATGTAAAAGTGCCGATAATTACGACACCGTCGCGAGACGAGGAAAACTAGACTTTCCCGCAAAGTAGTAAAGTGAAAATGCATCGACAAGAAATGCGTCTCCGTCGCATCGTATGTACGAACGATTGCATCGGCGAATGACGCAACGCAAATGAGACAACTTTGAAATTTAAATCTCATCTGAAGTAACCGGATGATAATGCGTCATAATGACAATTGTCAACAGCAATCCGCTTAATGACTCGCTAATGTTACGTAGATTAAAGCGTTTGCCGATTATTCGATGTCGCTTATCAACAAACAAGCGATAGAGATTCGCGTTATCTCTCGAATCGCCGCGTCGAAAGGAAACGAAAATCACGTTCCAAATAGAATCGTTCTTCGATCTTATCGTCAGATCGAAGCGCTAAAAACGCGATGAAGCTTGAGAAATATGATGAAAGAATCCTACAATTCGATCAAGCAACTCGCACCGATATCGTACATTGATCTATGTCACAATATTACTTAAAAACATATTATATTAACCACCATAATTATTGATTTCGATCGTGGCTACGATAAACCATTAAGCACAGCAAAATTGTCTCGACCAACGTGAAAAAAAATTAAAAAATTTTTTTTCGCATCGATATCAATTTCAATGCTTCAATTGCACGGTCAGACACCGAGCAACGATTATTAGTTATTATTAGTTATTGCAGTCCGCGAAGTCAGTCTGATTTTTGCGCGAATCCGATTTGCTACGCACAACCGCAAAAGCGCCTCGCCTTCCGAATTCGACAACGGAGAGATTAACAAACTTCGCTCGACGACACTGTACTTTCTCCCGCATCGACGCGCACGTCCTTGTACCGTGCAGGCGACTTCTTAGGACCATTGCAGCACACACGAGGAACGTCCGTCCTTGCGAGTTCTCAAGGCACGAGCACGAACTGTGGTCTCGCCGAATGCAGTCGAAATTGACGCGATGTTTCGCAACGGCGAGCCGCGCTCGGTCGCGCGAACATTTTCTACGCTTCGCGCAAGATTATCGAGAGACCTCGCGCGTTAAATTCCTCGCGTGTCGACATCAAAAGCGCCCCCCGGCAATCGCGTTAATCCTATTATACACAGCCTTGTTCAAAAGCAGAACTCGATAAATCGCGACGAATTAATCGGCCGATTAACATTCGCGCGAGAATCAAAGCTTACGCCTTCGGATTCACGAGCGCTCGCTCGTTTAGCGTTTCTTTAAGATTCCTTATAGAGACACGTCTCGTACGTTTCTTAATTTATATCGACGGCGGCTGAATTAACAAAAATCACTGCAATTCATTACACGCGCAATATACTCTCGCATTCGGACGCTATACAATTCGAATGTCCAATTGGTTCTGGAATTTTGTGGCTGAGAATTCGGGACGTCTTTCTTTCGCGCGCGACGAATCCGCACGATCGACGTAACATTCGCGGATGATTACTACATCAGAGAACGCGGCGATAAATTCTCGCCGGAGAAAGTCGTGGGAAGAAACGGCAAACGGATCTCCCGAATTTAACGGACGATGCTTAGGGGCTCAGCCGTGCCGGCACTATAGGTAATCAAGTCGAAAGATTTCGATTTAATGACTCACTAACCACGTGTATGTGTGTGTGTGTGTGTGTGTGCGCGCGCGCCAACATGTATGTAGGAAGTGCCCTAATTATTTACAGCAGGAAGAACATTTTGAAACTAAAACTAAATTGTTGCCCCGGGAGAAAATATTATGGATACTTGAAAAAAAAAAAGAAAAAAAAAGAAAAAAGAAAAACAATTCGTGATAAAACCGGGGACCACGTAATTCTCGAAGAGAAAAACAAACAGAAAATAATCTACCTCGTGACAGTTCCTATATTAAACGTCGATAAATGATATAAATTCGGTGACTCGAAATCCGCCGTAATATCCGGCGCGGATGGGATCGAAATTGCATGACACGTAAGACCCGTGCGAACGGTAAGGCCGAAAGTGAGCAACGTGTACCTGCGCACCCGCATCACGTCGTCTCTCTTTTTTCTCTCGCAACCTACTAATCTATAAATCTAATCCGCTCAGCCTTCTCTATCGCTGTGAATCAATGGACGAGCGTTTACGATATCGACGTCGATCACGACGATCACGACGTGCGTAGACGGAGTGTGTGTGCATGCGTGTGTGTGTGTGTGTGTGTGTGTGTGTGTGTATTGTGCGTCTCGTACAACAACGAATTTGATCGGTCGCAACGATGCGTTGCGTTACGTTACGTGTAAGGAAGGAGCGATCGTCGTTGTGTCCGATGAGGACAACGACGACGAGCGATGACAACGGCAACAAGGACGGCGAGAAGGAAAGGAATGAAGAGAATCGTTCGGGTTACGGACAGACAGGCAGACAGGTAGATGGACAGGGCTATTATGCTGTCTACAGTTTCTGCACGATGTCGAATTTGTCCTTGAAGCCGATCGATTCCTTCTTCGGGTCGTACTTCTTGCGTGCCGCCAGCTGGGCTCTGAGCTCCTTCGCGCTCATCTTCAGGTTCAAGCCCTGCCGGGGCTCGCTGTTCGCGCCGCCCACGCTGCCGTTACCCGTACCGTGCACGTGGCCCACGTCGTTGTTCCTCACGCCGTTGCCGTTCTCCCGCATGCTGGTCTCGTTGTTATCGCTGTTGCTGTCGTTGCTCGTCGTCATCGCCGTCGTCGTCTGCGCCGCGGTAGTGCTGTCGCTGTGCACCGAGTCGTTGGAGCCGATGGACTTCTGTGTGTTCTGAAACGAAATAAAGCGGAAAAAAATCGATCATTTCATCTTGCTCTAGTTGCATCGTTTACTCGCGCATTCCGCCCTCTTCTCCCGCAATTCTGCCTCCTTTGAAATCATACGATTATCTTCTTCTGTGAAATCGGGATTGTCAAAATAGGGGAGGCTCAAAATATACAAACACTCCGAGATTATCAAAGTCAGCTATAAGGAGAGAAACACGGACGTTTTAATCCGCTAGAATAGTAGAGCAATCTTCACTCACGACGGGTCTGAATTACAATATCAGCAGCAGAACAAGACGATATCCTTTGGAATCGAATGACACGGAGTCTTTTGCACGGCGTCGGTGCAAACGTGACCTCATGCAGATGCGAATCGCGGACGACAAAAAAAAAATAGAAAAACAAACTGCGCGTCGCGGAACACAGTCGAATTCACAAGCGCGCGGATGCGCACGCTGGGTCCTCCACAAAATCAGCAAAGGTGCGCTCTCGCGCGTACTTGGCGAATCCCATCGCGATCTTCTGCACCCGCGGCGAGCCGATCGCACCACCGTGTGTCGCTGTTATTACACCTGGCAGTAGTACACAGCGCTCGCGCAGATAAGGATCGGAGTCTCCGGAGAGATACTTATAGCGACCTTGGATCCTGATGCAATTCTGAACGGTACTTAAAGGAATTCCATTACTCGGCGTCATGCGCGAGAGACAGAGGAGAGAACCGGTTCCCCGCGAACCGTTTAAATCCCTTCGAAATAATGTTAGTCGGCTATCGCTCGCCACGGCAGTCCTACATACTGAATTTCACGTACGCGACGGCCGCTTTCTGTATCCCGAATTATCCGCCGTGCGAGTCGTCGATTTTCGCCGCAGGGAAACTACGCGCGGTAAACGCAACTTTTTTGCTTTCTCCTTAGCGGTAGCTGTCTCGATAATCTAATGCGATGGCGATTAAAGTAAATTGGAGTAAAAGTTAGAGCGAGGTAGCCACGACGACGCGCACATACGGAAATTTCGATGAGTAACGAGCGCTCCCATAAGGCGTTTCTGTCGTAGCATCGTGTTACGTAATTTTCAATCAATATTAACAAACGAAACATATTTGATGAGACAAGATTTATGATGTCTCACAATTCGCTTCAAAATTCGCCAAGCTTTATTACAACGAGGCGTATTTTCTCGCGATACAGACACACAGAAGAAGGTGTTTGCTACTCATGGCTGTAATTACACAGCGAAATAATTATAGCCAAGGAAGCTGTTTTTTGTAATAACAGAGTGGTAATAATTCTACACATGCAAATTACTACCACTAGATACATATTTCTTTTGTTGTAATAAGAAACTACGGATTACATAGAAAATGACTATAATTTTATCGCGGTTAGTCATCTTTCTTTTCTCTCAGTAGATGTAGATGGACTACGGCGATCTTAACAACTTCATTCGAGACATTTAACACGACACATTTAAAGAATCATGATTAAAATCAAGAAGAGGACATGACTAAGCAGCGGCGGTCGTTCTTACCGCTGAAAGAAAAATATTCAATATTGTGTATATATAAATAATGATTGTTAACGTGACGTGATAAGCGTTACAAATGTATAAAACGCCTCTGTGCCATTTTAGTCGTCTCTTCCGATAAAAAACAAAACTTCTTTCTGCTGCCGCGAGAACCGCAATAATTGTACGATGAAATAATTGTGCATGCGTATTGTCACTAACTTTTGTTACGAACTACAATAGACATGGCGGCCGGCGCCATGTATCTGTCTGTAGAACTGCAGCGACATTTTTCTCCTTTCTGTGCGCGCTCCTTCGCGCATTTTTGAATAGAAAGACACGCTTTATGATCGCGATATTCTCGCGTATCTTCGCGAGACCGGCGAGACTCGCGCGCATGCCGCGCACGACGTTTTTATTTCTTCGCTGATGCAACGGCCCTGCAAAACTGCAGGAGGAATCTGTGCCATGGGTCGTCGGCGACCATGAATGCTTCTCACGACCGCGATTTTCTTTCTTTTTTTTTTTCTTCTCCTCTCGCGAATTCGAGCGCGAGCGAGAACGTATCCGCGATTTTATCGGGCCACGGTAATTTCGGCTCGCGGTCGTCGTGAGCGTTTCACAATTTCGTTCACGGAGCTTCGAAACATAGTCGCGTAACGCAATATCTTGCGTTATCTCGCATTGGATATTTCCAACGGCTTTTCTTCCTTTCGCAACACGAGAAAGTGAAAAATCCTCCGTCCAGGGATACTGCGAAAGAACGCGGATAATGAAGTCACTTGGGTGCTTTTCGAGATAAGCCGACAGTGTAATTTGTCGCACGCGCGCACTTTGTGCCAAAACAAAATTGCATCGATCACGCATGAGGGAAAACCATCTCACGACTAACGTGACGAGCGTGCGCGGATGTATATCGACTTTTAGAAGAAACCAGCAGGTGGCCGAGCTTATCGACGCTATTCGTGCAGATACTTAAATATATCTATGAGCAGCGACATGATGCAACGGTCGACTTGTTCCTTCCAGCCGGGGAAAATCCCCGTTATCTGCATACGTATTCAGACGAGACATGCGGGTTTTTGGCACACTCTCCTCTAAAATCGTTCTAGAACGAGACACGGAAATCGAATAAGATCGAGTAACGGAAGGTTTCGAGGTTGTTCTCCGTCGTCCTCCGTCATCATCATCGTCGTCGTCGTCGTCGTCGCGACAAACATTTTGTCGATCTGCACGTGTCTCAGTCATTGCGGTTCTCGCGGCAGCAGGAAGGAGTTTTGTTTTTCTGTCGGGAGACATTAAAATAGCACACAGACGTTGTATACATTAGTAACGCTTATCGTCACGTTAACAAAGCTGAAAGCGCGATGAGACGGAACGAACGACTATGCAAAATTTGTTACGAGTACGTGTATGCGCGCGCTCGCCCTCTTCTGCACATGTGACGGTCGCGTTACGCAAAAGCCAAACAGGAAACGTCCGATTTCGTACGGGATGGGAAACGACGCAGGACGATGGCTATTAATTGTATCGGGAGCACAATATCGCAATTCGCGATTGTACGCCGACTTCCTCGTGCCGGCTCCCATTGCACAATCAATCGCACGTGACTCGCGAAAACGCTCCTAATAAGATAATATTCGGAGCGCGTGATAACACGTGGAATTCTGGGGGGAAACGGAAGAATGAAACGTTCGAGGGAAAAAGACTGGAAGAGAGCAAAACTGTTTCAGCGCGCGTACGAAAATACCTCGGCGACTCCGACTCCGACGACGACGACGACGACGACGAACGACCGTGTTTCATCAATGACCGTTACGAGTCAGTCCAGAAATCATCAGTAAACAAACGAGTCGCACGGATCATTGCGAAATGAATGACGTGTGCGCGTGGAAGTTAAGGAGGCTAAGCGGACAGATCGCGGGCTGCGAAAGAATTTACGTAGTCCGAAGGATTTCGGTCGCGCGCATGATTATTACAAACGCCCACGTTACAGGGGGAGGATATCTCTCGATCGTCTGCCTCCCACACACCCCATTATCATAACCGGTATGTTGACTTCGCGAAAGAATGAAGCGCTCGTTATGCATCCTTTACATATTCATAACGTTATCAAAGAATAATTACGCGGCAATCATGTCTTTATCTCGACAAATTGCCTCGATGTTGAACGTTTTTGTTTTTCCTTCTCTCTCCTCCCAGCCCTTTAAATAATGAACCTTAAGAGAATGATTCTTAAATATTTGCAAAACCAAAGAGAAAAGTTTTCGCAATGTCTCTCTCGAATTATCACGAACCCCTCGAAATCACTCACGCGTTAATATACGAGCCGAAAAATGATCAATCTGCAAGCGCAACTCCCTAGAAACAATATTTTTTTCGCCATCAAGTGGGAGGTATTACTCTTTCTTAGTAAATGAAATCTATCTACGTACACGTAATACGACCGCGATGCATACGCAATCACAATGCGGCGGATTGACATCAACGCGGAATTTACGTAATCCTGCGTCGTGAAAATCGCCGGAAATAAAACTTTGTCGGGCAGGGACGAAGCGGTTTTCTGGTCGGAAGAAGAGAGAGAGAGAGAGAGAGAGAGAGAGAGAGAGAGAGAGAGAGAGAGAGAAAGAGAGAGAGAGAGAGAGCTTACGCTGCTCGATTAACCATCGCGATTCTCGCGCGAGAGCGCATCACGGTTCACGCGAAAATTAATTAAACATCGCAAGAGCTGCGCCGCCGTCCTCCAAAAAGGAGACTTCCTGCGATTAACAGCGTAATAGCTCGCATCCCGAGAGAGTCTCGCTATTGTTGCCGCACGATGGAGCAGGTGCACTCTCCGGCGATAACCGCCTAAGCAAACAACAAACAGATGTTCCTAAGAACGCGCACAACTCCTAGAACGCGAGGCAGCCGCGGGTTTTCGTGCCGGAAGCTCCGAGCGAAAGTCGAAAATTCCTAGAGAAAAGGTGTGCTTTATCTGGAGATTGCTTCGTTTAAATCAAGGTTCAACATTGTCATTCAATGGATATTTTTTTCTTTTCAGACAACAAATCGTTGTAATTTGCAAACTGCTCTCTCGATGCAGCATTCCACATACAGATGTAGGACTGATAATATATTGGTCGCTCTCGCGTCCCTCATAAAGAGAAAAAAAAAACAGGTCACGGGAATATTGCAACGACTTTTCATACGTGAGCTCTCAGGAGCTAGAATGTGACTCATTCCCCACCATGTGGAACGATAAGACACGTATAACTACCGCGAATTCGTTCCATTCGAGCGATCCTTTTCCTCCTTGGACGCAGTTCTGCCTGTTATTGTACTGCGTATCAAGACGAGGATTTTTGCGTGAAACACGGCGCGAGCTATTAACATTATCCCGTGTCGAGATAGTGTCGCTATCTTTGTGCACTCGTAATCCCGAGAAATGAAATAATCGCGGCAGTTGCGAGTCCTCGCTTTTTTTACTTTTAATTAAAGGGAGGTAATTATATGTAGAAACAAAAGATGTTGATGACTAAAAATGCCTATTGCTGCAGTTGTAAGCTCCAAATTAACAACAAATGTCCTAGCAGTAAATCAGAGATATCCAACTAATAAATTAAAGGTTAACTCTGAAATTGAGTTCGTTCAACTCGACTTAAAAGTTATCTCGCGACTGGTGGATTTTTGTCTGAACGCGTGCGGATTGTCATTCTCTCACGCAATAAATTACGAAGCATGAAATATCATATAACACTCAATTTGGCTCGTACAAAAATCTAGAGGATAATTATCGTCTAAGTCAGAATAAGAAATTGTGCGCGACGGCGAGCGTTTTGCCGAGTCCCGAGTCTAAAAATGTTGCAATTAATATGCGCGTATTATGCAACGCGTACGTGCCAGTTACCGGGACACACACCGGATAAGATTAAGCACGGATCGATCGTTAAACGAGTCGAGTTCTCGCGTTCGCGGTCGAACGATGCCGTCGCGGAGTCGCGAGATTCGGCCAAAGTCGAATGGTAACGTTGAGACGCAACGGACAACACGTTGAGTGAAACTCGCGTAAGCGCATTGTCGAGGCGCAGATTGTAACAATCGTGGAGGTTGCGATAACGCGATATCAACGAGAACGGGGAGATACCGGCGGCGAAGAAGACGTCCCCGGCGCGGAGAAAGGGAGCTCGTGAAACCGAACTTCATGCGTTTCGGGCGGCTCGAGTTCTCACGCGTAAATAGTTACAGACAATTTCGTAATTATGTCGCTTAATTAGAGGAGATAATTTCCTTGCAAATTGTCTGCCACACGCTTACATCAGCCCAAATGACATAGCCCGTTTCGCTTCGGAGTCAATTGTTTATGTATTATGTAAAGAGCAATATAGCCGTACACTATTTTAAGTTGTAAAATAGCGTTATCGTCGATGAGAATATTAAGCAATAAAATGTGGACACATTCACACCGTGTACGAATATTTTGCATCGAATAAATATTGAGCGGAATATTGATTCCATCTCGAGCGAGTTTAAACGCGCTAAATCTAGCAGGACTTACTCTTCTTATCCAATCGAGCCTTGATTTGCAATAAACGTTCTATTTTTACTATCTGCAATGCTTATCTAAGACTTCATTTACATATATAACGTGACAGTTCAAATATCTCACCAATGAGGCTTTTAAGTGTCGAACGAATTCTCTGCAGATTTTATGCGATATCCAAGCAGATATACAATGATTCAGAAAAGTACCACATCCGCGTAATAATTTCTTTATTTAGGATATTTATATATCAGGAAGAAAAGAAAAGAAAAAATTGTGATGAAAATTCTGTAGAATATTTGTTTTCTGCGTAAATTTCTACCGAGAACGACGAGGAACGAAATATTCTCTCTTAATGCGAGTACCTTCAAATTGAACTGAGGATCTTGAGGTTCCATGTCACGTTATTGCAAATTTCGTCGCTATTCGCGGCACTGTCTCCGTTTATACTTTATGTATCTGTTCTCACCGCGACCTCGCCGATTCCGGCCAAGACAACACCCCTGACCAATGTTGGAAGGTTAAACGAAGTGGACAAACTGCGGCTCGAGAGCGCGACCGCTTCTATATAAAAGAATTATTGTCTGGACAATGACGCGCATATAAGCGAGATATTAATAACACACACGTCGCCACTTTCGCTCGTGGCTGCGAGTCAGACGTCGTGAATTTAAAATAGCATTTCACCAACGCGAACCCCGATCTTTCTGGAAGTACGAGCTCTAAAGTGAAGATGCTCCAGTTCTGTTCACCTTCTCGAGCCGTCTGGGATGCGTTAAATGCGCGAAAGTGATTATCTTTTCCTTCGTAGTACGTCGCGCGAAATTCTATGGATACTCAATTTTTATATTCTTCTTTCAAGTTTCGCGCAACAACGGCAGGTATTTCACTAGATACTAAAAAAACAGTACTTAACACCTTCGAGAAAACGTTGCTCACGCGATCAAAGATGGGAAATATCAAATGACAATTCTTATGGTCGTCGCACGTAAGTCGAAGGTCCGTTAGCGCGTGCGAATCAACAAAGCTTCCGCTTATTCAGCATGATTCAATCACATTTCATTCATCCCGGCGGCACCTATATACGCAAATACTTCTGAACGAGCGACGCTACACCACGACGAGGTAACAAATGTGTTAGACATGTGTCACGTAACATTCTTAGTCTCAAAATGAATATACGATCAACGTTGAGAAAAGATACTATAAAACGAAGACGTAAGTGATGAAACACTGTGAGATTCCTGTAATGAAATAATCGATATTGCTATTAAAAAATTAAATTAAAATGCAATCACAGCAACGTGATAACAATTGTCAAGTTAATACCGATGAGTGTTAATAAAAAATACGTCAAGAGAGAGACGAAGCGTCGCCTCAACATCGACAGACTACACACGTGTGTTCTCATCGATCCGCTTTGTCTTGTATTCTAGAACGCGATCGGGGTTATTCACATTCATGTCGCGTAATAAACACGCGCTCATGCTCGAACCGAGGACAGGTATGCGATAAGAACCTCGTCGTATCACCTGCCAATTAAAAGCGAAGAGATAAATCGCGAACGCATCGCGGCTTAGCGCTCTGACGTGTTGGGGTTGATTCTCTCGATCGACACGTTGTAATTATGTAATGACACTGCAACGAAAGCTGTGAGAGAAATAATAACGCAAACTGTCGATTTTACATGGTAAACGGCTTCCAACGAGAGCAACAAACGCGATTCTGTGACCTGGAAACGAAAGAAAGGACGCGATGCATAGTAGTAGGTTGTGCGTTCGTCCTTTGTCACGATTCGTCCTTCTCTCTCTCTCTCTCTCTAATGGGATTTACAATCAATTATTCCCATTCACTACACATATAGATGTATTGTAATGCTCACTGCTTCGTTCGATCTTTGACGTTGTCGGAGAAGATCGACAGAGAGGAGAACCGCGCGTGTCTTAGGCAAGGAAGAAACATAAGCATCGCTTTCGCAATTCCGTTCCCGATTCGAGCAAATACAGATGTTCCCGAAGATGCGGCGGATATTATCGGCTCGGCTTATAGATAACGTTTTAGCTCGCGGTGCTCACATAAGCTGTGAAATGTGCGATGGATGTTTAAACAATGTGAAAACACCGATAACGTAAAACGAGGACCATCGACGATAAGCAACACTGTGCTTGCGAACACCGACGGCTTATTTACAGTGCGTTAATTTATGCCAATTAACCCTCTTGTCCCTAGTTGAATCAGCTTTAGTGGAATTAAGTCGAGAGTCGCGAGAATGAGAGAGATTCTTCCCTCCACAATGAGACGCACTAATAACGACGTAATTGTTACACCATAGAAGCAAATAAATCCTTTGAATCCTTGGATAAAGGTAAGAGAGTGGATGATTGACGAACATATATCCGAGCGATCGTCGAGACCAATGTGTCATCACATCACCATCAGGAGAAGCCATACAAGTGAATTGTGACATAGGAGGAACTGTGACGCTAAGGATCGTTATTTCCTTAAAACAATGAAACATGCTTCATGCATCGTGCATTTTATGGCACGTGCAACCTTGACGAAACGTATGTGTGTGTGTGTGTGTGTGTGTGGCTCTAATAAACAGCGATCAATTCATCGGTATTTTTGCTACCCAGAAGTTAAGATTCATAAATTAAATTTCCATAATAGAGATGAGGATAGAGATAGCAACAAGTAATTACTATAAAAATAATTTGCAGAAATTGGATCTATAAGAATCAAAGGGTTCTATGAACAACACCCTTAACAATGCGCCGTGACTTTTGACTTTCGCGAGGGCTCCGAGTTCTACCGGAGTCATTTCCTATCTTTCAATCAAGGCTTTATCTCTCCTCGCAACTGATAATGAAAGAGACTCGATGCGCACGGTGGGAAATCACCGCGCAGCATAGTCACGCATCATCGACGAAAGGAAGGAAAAAAAAGACGCGATTTCTCGTTATTAGTCAGCTGACACGCGTCAGCGTGCAAAGAGACGCGTCATCGCCGACAGTGATAGAAAGAGTAAGAAAAGGATACGATCGCAATGAGAAAACAAGCTGGGCATCTCGTTGCTGTGCACCTTCCGCAGGCGTTCCCGCTAGTGAAGAAAGAAAAACGATTTTGACGATCGAATTCTAAATCACTTCCTATCGCTTTGCGAACACTACCTGTTAAATAATCCGCGCGCGCACTTCACCGTACGGCGTTTTATTGCCGTAAAAGGTATTGCTATGATCGCGCGCGCGCGGCATAAATTACGGCGTACTCGATTATGATTGTGAAAAGATATTCACATGGAACTCGATTCGCGCGCGCGCGCACGGTCCCCTCTCCCCTTGTCCCCCTCGTAAATATGATCGAGCGTACACGATCGTTACGCTCGCGTGAGTCAAGTATGCGCGCGCGTTCAAAGCGAGAATAAAAAAAATTGGTACTGTAAAGTTCGTACAAATCCTAGATAAAGCGAGCAATATTGCGCGCGAGATAAGATCCGAGTGTATGATGCGAGAACATTGTTCTGGCGTCATGTATAAGCTTTAACGGGACGATTTTACGGGTGAGTGCGATAAACCGGCGCCGTGCGAACGAAGAACGCTCAAATCCAAAAGGCACGCTAAAATTAACTCGCTAATGCGAGTTTGTTGAGCGATTACATCGCGCGTAATTGACTTTCATCGTCATTTCACAGCGGGAAAATCGGCACAGCGTGTATTCTCTTTTGCGTCGCTCTCGATATCGAATTTCTAGCTCCGGCTGCTTTTATTGCAACACATCGATCACTGAAACAGCTGAAAGAGCACAGCGAAACGGCGAAACTGTTCGACGGAGAAATAGCTAATTACGACAGGATGACGCATGTGCGTTCAATAACAGCGCACCTGCTTGTGTTTGCGTGAACGTATCATAAAAGCAGGAGGATACGTGCGGTACAGCGTAAAAAGTACAGAGACAACGCGACAATCACGTCCCGTAAATAGCGTACTCCTCGCGCACTCGCGAAAGAATATGTACCATTAATACTTGAATAAATTCCCCAAATTGTTACTTTCAACAGCGGAGAGCGCAATAAGCTCCGTACGATTTTTTCGATCTGTACAATTCACTTTTTTCGACATGTTTAGTTAAGAAAAGAGAAAATAATGTACTTTTCCAAAGATTAATAGTGACGTATAAAATATATGCACCGTGCTTAAGACTCAAGTTGACGGGACACACGCTGTTTTTTCGTACTTTCGTCGCACTGGGTAATTGTGTTTTATTTCTTTTATTGCACTGGGATCTGGACAAAGCATTCCGACGGAAATAAAAAAAAACTATTCAACATGGTACATCGCGGTCGCTGCGTGCCGAGGGAACCGCGCGCGTACGCGTCTGTCGATCTCGCGAACGTGCCGGACACTTTCTAGCATGGACGGACGTAAACACGCGAGCAAGCGCAACGACGACATCCAACAGGTGGACTCGTAGCGCGACGGTTAAATTCCACGGGAATACCACGGATTCTTTCGATACGGGCGCGTCGCGCCGACTTTCGAAGCAGCCGAGGAAAACAGATAATTAACCGCATGCACGCGCGTTAATCGCTTCCTCGGGATTTACCCGGTAGAAAAGAAATCCGACATCCTCAGCGGAACGGAAAAGAGCAATAAAAAAAAAAGTTATTAATAATATCTAACTAAATTAATAATATCTCTTCTTTTGCAGAAATTGATTTTGCTTTGATTATTGCGACAAGCAGGCAGAGGATTAACGCGGAAAGAAGCTTGCACGATCAGTTTCTTGCGTAAGCACCCGATGATGAGGAAATCGTCGATAAACATGCTCGATCGAAACTTCATTAATATGAGAAATATTCTAACGCTCGAATATCTTCGTAGTATTTTTGTCGTTATAGAAATTATTAAATTAACGTGCAGAGAGAGAGAGAGAGAGAGAGAGAGAGAGAGAAAGAGAGAGAGAGAGAGAGAGAGAGAGAGAGAGAGAGAGAGAGAGAGAGAGAGAGAAGAGAGAGATAGAGAGAGAGAGAGAAGAGAGAGAGAGAGAGAGAGAGAGAGAGAGAGAGAGAGAGAGAGAGAGAGAGAGAGAGGAGAAATGACCGTTATTTCAAATATCTTTCATTTGCAATATAGTTACTGCACGCTTATGATTTCTACGCCACGTCACTCCGAGAATTTCAACACTCGACCGCGATTTTCAAGTCGTCCGTGATTTTGGCACCAACAATGAAATTATTTCAACGAACGACGTTCATTACGCGAATCTAATCATCTACTACGCCTCAATACCAATTACACGCTTGATACAAACGTCAATCGAATCGAACGTTTTTGAATGTCAGCATGCTGTCGAGAAAAACGGTCCTTAAATCTGAAAATATCAAGTTCTGTTCCGCATTACTTGAAAGTAAAATTTTTATTCGACACACAAGTCACTATGAAAAATGTAGCCGCAATTTATTCGATATTTAGACGTGTAAATGTTTCTTTCAATATGATACGTTCATTCACAAGTCAATTCACTTTGAAATAAAGTCACAATATAAAATGCACGTTGCGCGATGTTTAAATGAATCGTCATGAATCATCCAACCAGTTGCTATGCGTATGATATTAAGATGTTAATCAGTTTTCAATTAATTATTAGAAATGATCAGAACTGGAGTAATTGAGGCTCACGTAAAGGCTCTTAAAAAATATCGCCATAAATCGTGCGCCTGGTATGGTCAAAGATAAGATAATGAGAGAGAGAGAGAGAGAGAGAGAGAGAGAGAAAGAGAGAGAGAGAGAGAGAGAGAGAGAGAGAGAGAGAGAGAGAGAGAGAGAGAGAGAGAGAGAGAAAGGAAAGTAACCGGAAGAGAGCAGCATCCTTACCTCGTCAACGGAGCAGTTACTGCCGTCTGAACGATCCTCGTGTTCCACGCTGTTCGGATTCCTCTCCGGCGTCTTGATCACCTTGATGTTCTGCATGGTGCCCTTGATAACGATGTTGTTCTCCCTGAAGTAATCGTCGGCCTCTTGGTCGACCACCAGCAACTTCGTCTCGTTGGCGAACGCCTTGATGCGCTCGACCACCTGATTGTGGGTCTCGTTCGCGATGTCGATCTCGTTCACCTCGATTATACGGTCGCCCTGGCAAAGGCCGGCAGCCTGGCTCGGCGAGCCGTCGTCTACCTTGCCGATGAACTGGCCGTTCTTGCCTTTCTGCGCGTGCAGATTGAAACCGTAGCCGGGGAAGTCGTCCCACTTGACGATGTGGCAGAGCCGGGCGCACGGTGCTTTATCGTCCTTCAGAGAGGACATGTTTCGGTTTCACCCTCGGTACGCGCACAAGAGGAAAGTGAGAAGAGGAGTCGAAACAGCGAAACGCGGAGACGTGCGAGTATTACGTGCACGGCTGTACCCTTGGCTAGGGGCTTTTGCGTCTCGCTGGACCGGAGCACACGGATCTCTCACGAGGAACGCGCGGAACGTTGAAAGTCACGCGCGACGACGTGAGACAGACGGCAGGGAACACGGCGAGAGCGAGACACGCGCACGTATACGCGACGAACGAACGTATGCCGCCACAACGGGCGATCGTAGCGCGCGCGAAGAGATGGCGAAAAGTCCCGAAGTGTCGCGAGCAGTCGCTCAGCCACCTCGCTCTCGCTCTCACTGTCCGCCGAGCCTAACCGATTCGATTGCGCGCGTGCGTGCGTGCGTGCGCGCGTGCGCGCGTGCGCGCGTGCGTGCGTGCGTGCGTGCGTGCGTGCGTGCGTGCGTGCGTGCGTGCGTGCGTGCGTGCGTGCGTGCGTGCGTGCGTGCGTGCGTGCGTGCGTGCGTGCGTGCGTGCGTGCGCGCGTGCGTGCGCGCGCGCGTGCGCGCGTGCGTGCGTGCGTGCGTGCGTGCGTGCGTGCGTGCGAGCGAGCGAGCGAGCGAGCGAGCGAGCGAGCGATTGTTCGAGCCGATGGCTAGATAGAGCTGGTGGCGCGATCGGATTCGAGAATCGTTCGTTCGGCGTTACGTAATGGCGGACGTTACGAGTCTAACGGTCGTGGCCCCGAATTCATGAATTTCCGAAAGCTCCTTGCGAGTTTCTGTCTCTCTCCCGTCTCCTGTCCCGTCGACACCGTACGTTTCACGCCGCGATAGTCGGTTTCTCTCTGCCCCTCCCCCCTTCCCCTCACTTTGCACAAATTTTCCTTCTAGATTTGAATTGCGAGAAATATTCTTTCCGTTACTTACGCGGCTGTCCCGTCGATGCTGACTCGCACTTTACGCAAAGCAGTTCCGGGGAAAGAGATTCTCTCGCGTGTGCAAACCGCGCACGATCGCGTACAGCTGTCGTTTGAAACGAGCGAAACAGACGGTTATTACGACTCACGTGAACTACGAATTTTCTCGAACGAAAGGCAAACGCAGGATTCCACGCAGGAGACGTCGCGAACTCGCCAGACCGGTAAGACAAGAGAGGGGCGAACTGATAAACGAAGGTGAACGTGACTCTGTTGACTGTACTGCGGCGCCGCCTGGCGCCATGTGAGCGAAGCAGCACGTTAGATCGAAGTCGATTATATCGATCGACAAAAAGTAATGCTGAATTGATTTGGAGAGAGCTGTGCTCTTTACATTTCACGAGAAATAAATAGATAATTCGCATGCTCGGATAGAAATTCCCCCAATTTTTCATCTCTCTCTCTCTCTCTCTCTCTCTCTCTCTCTCTCTCTCTCTCTCTCTCACTCTTTTTCGGTTTTGCAACATTTGTATTATTCATCTTTTTCAGTTGTTTTTGTTGTTGCTGTTTTATCAACGCTTTTTGTTGCTGTCAACTATGTTAAGGCATGTATCAAATGTATGTAGTTAAATGATTTGTGTCGCTGATAAGTAAATGTATAGATATTTACATGTTATTGTCTCTTTCTATAATTTGTACCCACGTGCGCATGTGCTTTGCATTTAATTACTACGAAATACGTGAGATAACTGGTTTTGAATCTATAACCATTTCTAAAGACGTATCCAGCAATTATAAAAGTAGCATTAGTAGCACGGAGACACGCGAATTGAGGGTTAGGTTTCTATATTGAATATTTGAACGGGCGCTTTCAATTGCACGCGAAATACTGGAATCATGAAAAAAAAATACGCGATAAGTTATTGCAATTAATAAGTATCTACGTGCGACCCTCGAAGCCGGTTAACGGAGAAACTGAAGAACAGAAATAACGTCCAGGACGTGGTCGTAAACATATCGTATGCATAATCCCTTCGGAACGACACTTTTCTTTGGATATGTTTGGATATGGATCTTTTTTGGATATGTGAAATTTAGAAAATTGTGAAGTTAACTTTATCGTGAACTTTATCGTGAAGTTACTAATTACGCTTAATATGCCAGCACATTTGGCATTTGACGCGACGGTTTCTCGAAAACTACCTCGTTAAGATTGCGAACACTGCTGATCTGCTGATAAATGATTATATCACTTTTTTTTTGTACATTCTCCGAGTTGCGACAATAATAAATTCAGATATTTATCATTGAATTACCTTGACAGTGAGTGAATCAATGGTCGACTACCGTGACGATACCGTACTTGGTTTCTTCTCTCGTGATACCGTTCGTATAAGCAAATAACAATCAGTAGACTTATTCTTAATATATACCTGCGTTCCTCTCGATACGGCTTTTGCAATTAATGTCTATGCGCCCGATGAATATGCTAATTATCTTCTTTCCATGAAACGCGAACGATCGGTCCGATTCAAGCGGGACTCGCGAGCACAATGCGAAGACATGACGTAACCTTATCGGCGCAACAATGGCAACTTGAACAAACATCAGTGCACACGATTAAAGGCGATTCCACGAATGTTGTAAAACGTGAAGGCGAGCCTGTGTGATATAAAGCGATCGCGCGCTAATAAAAGGAGGCGCGCCTTGTCGGAAAAAAAGTTCCTTTAGCACAGGGTGCAATTAGCCGGTGAACAATTAATGATACGTGACTCCGCGGCTATCGCTCGCGCCTATCTTCAGACATCACCAGGCCTGTGTGTATGTGACAAGTCTACGTGCGACATGTTTTATGACCCACGAGAGAACGAATTCACGCCGGAGGCTCGCAAATTAAACCTTTTTGTTACGTATAAATAAATTCGCATGTTATATCTGCGCTATTTGAAAGTATCGCGCGTATTTTTTTGCGGGAAATTAATCGTTCACCGATGTGCTTTGAGGATAAACTCACCGTTCGAGCTGAAGTCCCAATTAAACGATTACGAAATAGGAAACACAATGATGCACGGCAATTATGGAGAGGCGCGCGCGCATGCGACTATCACCTCGCCACTTCCGTTCTTCGGTAATCTCTGTGGGCGATTATCCGGCCCCAGTGAACGTAATAAAATCGTCCGAAGCAGCTTTGCGATCTCGTCTTTTCCTTCGTCTCTTCGCACAGCAGATAAGCTCAAACGTGAGAACGCAGTTAAAATGGCTGCTACCAACAGTCACGGTGTATGATGTAGCAAAACAATCGATCAGAGTGATGTAGCAATTGCTATCGCAAATGTTCGATAGTCGCTTTTATTGAATCGCGAATTCGCCATTGAAGAAGAATGACGAACTTGAAATTGACACGCCTAATCTATATGAAATGCATAAGCCTGGCAATTGCACTAATCGGCCTTGCGCGTACGCTGCGCCTCGTCTTTGTGCGTCCGATCGTGAACTTTATGTGTACATTCATATTTCAACGATGACGAATCGGAATTACGACTGCGCAGCGTTGTGCGTGCATGCTCATTCAAAGTCTCACGCATCGCATATGCATGCAACATCTTCTCCCGCAGGTACAACACGAGAATACTTCATAGAACGTGGGCGAGGTTCGTCTCGCAGGAATTATAATGCCGATTAAACTCATATCTCCGATAGGCTAAAAACACGGGCATAAAACGATGAAGGTGAAAACGGTCATTGACATACAACACTATATATAAGTTGATTTGCAGAGTGAGTGAAAGAGAGAGAGAGAGAGAGAGAGAGAGAGAGAGAGAGAGAGAGAGAGAGAGAGAGAGAGAGAGAGAGAGAGGGAGAGAGAGAGAGAGAAAGAGATTTTGTTTACACATGCATGAAAAGTAGGAAGTAATGGTTCTTGAGGTTAGTAGATTAAAATTAATATCAGGAAATTCCTTATTCAGACCTAAAATATTTGAACCAATTAAATTCGTCAACTATATATATTTATTACTGCCGTCTCGCTATTCGTGTTGCTCTTGAGTCTGAGTTGAATCAATCGTTTCTTCACATTCACACAAAACGTTTCTCACGACTATGCGGGACGTTTCTTATCGGCATCAAGATCGCAGGTCGCAGACGGTTAATTAATTTTTCATTGAGGATATGCTTAATCAAATGTGCGGGAAGCGTACGGGAAAATATTTCGCACGCAGGTCAGAGGCAAATTGTGTGATCAAAACGTTATGTTTAACGCGAGACTTGTATGTCTCTTTTGAAATCTCCAGACTCATCGTTTTGATATACTTTTCATCATTACGATACAGCCTTGCTGTTCTCGTATCGCTCGACGCATGCGCTGCGCAGGATCGAATCTAAAGAGTGAACACACACTAAAATTACAAACTAAATTCCCATTTCGTTCCTAATTCAATCATACCCACCAATTGTCACGAGCGGGAGACTGCTACGATTTCATCACGAATCATAAAGAACCTGCCGCATATCGTGATGCATTTTGTACGTCCGCAGCTCATACAAAAATTCCACTGAACGTTCTCATCATTGAAAACATCGAGATGCCGTAGCATGTCTGCAGGGCGCCCTCGCCCTGCGACATACGGCCCTGGCGCGCCAACGCGACGGACGTGTGTAGCGGTTGTTCGTCGGCGGCAACGGCGGTATGGCGGTGCAGTGTAGACTATAGTCGTCGCGAAGCCCTCAGTGAGGTGAACGGTTGCCGACGTGACTCTTCGGTTCGGCACGGTTGGCCGGCGAACGACGGAACGTTGTCGAGCAGTCGCGCGAGCGAGGCGATCGACAGTGTGCCAAGAGGTAGTATGGCCGTGTGATGCGACTGTTTGTTCGTGGCGCTTCGCGCGTCGACGTCGTCATCGTTGTTGTCGTCACCGTCACGTAAGAGACAGCTGAGAAAGCAGCGACGCGGCTGGAGCAGCCGAATCCAAAATGTGGAGTCCGACGCATGTTCAAGTGACAGGTGGGTGAACAACAGTCGGTTGGACGCGCGCGCGCGCGCGCGCGCGCGATCTTCAGCGCGATCGCGCCTTCGAACGACCCCTCTTTTCGACAGGTGGTCGATCGTCCGATGTAGCCGACCTCGTACCGCGACGATTGTCTGTACCGTAACTCGATTATCGCTCGAATACGTAAGGTTACATGTCCTCGCTCGGAAACTAGGCGAACGAAACCTCGCAGAGGCTCGTCGCGCGCTGCGTCAGGGCCGTATCCGTGAACAAAGGCCCCCGCGATTCGGGGCATTGCGGCGTTAAGACGCAGAAGCCGCGCGTCGTGGTTTATCGTCGTTTTTTGCGTTATTCTCGTCGCGCGTTTCTGCATCACTTCTGCGACGCGCTATTTTGCACCTACTAACCTGGCATATTTCCAAGACTTGTTGAGAATCTGATTTTGAGAAAGATGTCGCTCGAATTAAGATATGCGAGACCGTCAACAAACGAAATATCTGAAAACTGGGAAAATGAAGAGTGATATTTTATTGAATTTCAACTTTATCTGCTTTGAAATTCTAATTTTGTAGCGATGCGCAGAACCAACGAACATTTCGCATACTAGCACCAATCGATGTCCTCTGTACTCAATGTCAATAATCCATTATATCTCTGATATGATATGGCTTCTGTTATCTTAAATTCGAAGACGCATTACAAAAGTGAAGCAGCGACACGCCACGCTACGTTGCTTCGCGATGTGTCATCATGTCGTCGTTACGTCGATATAACATATATTTAAGTCCGAACCGAACCGTCTGAAAATGTGCACGGCTCGAAGAGCGGTTTTCGCTTTTCACGCCGAGTTCTACGTTCGTCAACAGGCTAGTTTCGATTTTATCTAGAAATTATAATTCCTCAAAATCGCCGTGATAAATACCAACATTACCCCGCACGTTATAAATAATTTAAGTAAATGTTAATAGCGTGAGAATAAATAGCGGGTAATTTCTCTACTTTCTAAATAACAAATAACAAGAGCATATCTTTCTCTTCTGTGAAATATTTGTTAACTCTTCTCATTATATATCTAAACATATCATGTCTTTTTCTTCAACTTTCCTTCGCTTCAGCTCTTGCCATTCATGTTCTATCTTCCATTTCTTATCGGTTTGAATTTCTGCAAATAGCAACGAGTATACCTTTCGTGTTGCTAAAACATGAACGGTGACTTCAGATAAGGCTGAAAAACGCCTGAAAAGCGTAATCAATTTCGGGCACTGCCGTGGATGATCTATGTACACCCACTGTAATTCTATTATACGATTTGCAACAGCTCTCAGTAATAGCTTCAATTAACTACGACAGACAATTAAACAAGATGCAATTATGCGGATGCGTTGGATCATGCGAAGGCAAGGACGAATGTCATTTCGGGGAAACAGATCTATCCGCGACAGTAAATATTCCATCAGATGATGTGAAAATATTTGCCATTTTACGTTTGTATCTACGCTTGATGATACTTAGCTTCAAATAAGGCGCATTATCCGTCAGTCACGATATACATTGAGTAAGAAAATAATAGCAGCAATTTTCAATAATTAATCGCCTTTTTCTCTCAGTGTGTTCAATACAATGTGTTCAACGTGCACACAATTAATGACTCATCCAACTGCTGTGCGATACAATTATCCGTCGATTTCGTAAGAAGTCGCGTGACAGAAAGAGCGTGCTACGTCACTTCAATATGAATTTAACTGCCTGAGAAACTTTTCGGCAGTTTCCTGCATTTCCTACCTAACCTGCATTTCAGCGACGATTTCATGCTAGTCACTCAATCCGCTTGGTTCCTGCGACTTTCAATGCGCAGTTTAACAAACGAAATCTTCAATTAAACCTCGCCATTCACCGCGAGCCGATCGAGAGATAAGGACGCCTTCGAGTTCGCCGAGAGTGCGACTTAATTCGCGAAAGCGCGAGCACTTGTCCTCCTAATTAGCGCGCGAAACTTTTACCTTCGGGCGTAGCGCAACAGCGAGTGTCAAATCGAGAGTATCGCGGTCGCCGAGAGTCGCGTGGATATAACGCGCGATATGCGTGCGTTCGCGCCGCGGAGGAAAGCCGAAAATTCTGGCGGAAAATTCAACGATCATGACGCTCCGCCAGGTGCCAGCGCGAAAAATCTAGGCCATCCAGCGGGATTGATCCAGAAGATCGCCCAAGGTTGACTTGGAAAATATTCTCGGGAAAGTGCGAAGATTACGCGAACGTGCGTTTTCGCATTCGTGATACGGCACAAACTTGTTCATCATCGTGCATTTGTTTGCCTGGAATTAAATCCGCGAAATCACGCGGCACTACCTAGACTACCTAGAAAGCTACACTAGGAAAAATATATTGTTGCGTGAACCAAAATTTTGTTGCAACAACAAAATAATTTGGTTAAAATATGCCCAACAAAACTGTTTAGTTCCTGTAAACAAATATCTTGTTTGATTACGGTTTGTTCGTATAACGTAATACTTTTGTTATAGCAACCAAAAAGCTTTAACTATATGAATTTTGTTAAAAATACTAAACTTTTTTCTTAATATATAAAATCTAAATTTTAGTGCACAGAAAGACAAAATAGTATCCATTGAGCATTATTTTAGTTTATGTAAAATAATATTTCGTTATTATGTAATTTTTATGGATAAAAAAACTAAAATGCTTAATTTTTATATATGAAGTCTAAGAACAAAATCATTTGGTTCAGAGAACAAAGCAGAAAAATATATTTAGTTGAGACAACTAAATATTTTGTTATATAAAACAAGATATTTGGTTGCTATTAAAAAATGCCTCAACTAAACAGTTTTGTTAGAGATACTAAATTTTTTTTCCTAGTGTACGTGGAATTCTTAAATTGGTTCTAAAAGAACTTTTAGAATTGGTAGAAATTAACTTGATGCGAATTGCAGCGAAGTATGAGTTAGTAGTAGTAATAATTCGCGTTTTTCTTACGCGGCAAGACTGCGTGTGCGTACGCGGTAATCGTGAACCCTCTTCTCGCAGTGCCCGTTGAATTCTCGTTGTGACAAGTTACCGGTTCTCTTCGTACCTCGATGCAAAATAGGCGACACGTAAAAGCATGCTTAGCGGTTGTCCGATGCTCCCCTTTCCGTCCGTGAACGTGCATCACGAGGTACTCCCCTGCTCAGTACTGTGGGTATGCCCTTGGGAGCCACGACGTCAAACTTTCGATAAAGGTTAAATTATTTTCACGAGAAATCGATATATCGTACAATACATCATTTACTTTGAGCAAGTAAATCGTGAGGATTCTGAATGAATTTGCAATGCTGCCGAAAACGTAACAACCGAAGCGAAATAGCCGAACGCTGATAATCGTCTGAGTGAAGAAAGAAAATCTTACGTGTTTATAACACTTAAGTGCAAAGTAATGCTCCACTAATAGCTTGCAAACGTAGTGATGCACCACTTTGTGTCTATGTGCTGTAAATCTGTATGTATTTTTTTCTTTTTCACTCACGCAAATATCGTCTAATGTTTGCCTCTCCACCAGCCCCTCAGCAAGATTATAGAATCCTCAGACTTATTCGATTCAAATGATTCATATATTTGAAACATTAATGCAATTAAGAAGCAAAAGACGCTCTCATCGCAATGGACGCGGTTGCTCAGAAGACCCGGTAAGATCTCGGTAGAGGGAGACCGGATTTCTCTCGTGAAATTCGGTCGAGCGTCCTCCGTCATTTTGAGCGCGGCTACGTTGCTGGGATGCACGAAGCGTTAAAAAATGCTCCTTTCCGACTAAGCGGTGCTTTGACTGCAATCTCGTGGCAAGGGCTCCTTTCGAGTCCGTCGGCTCTCGAATCCGAGCGTGGAGGAAAACGCGGCGAAAGAGTCGTCGGCTCGCTCTCCCGGCCGCGAAGTGCCGCGAGAAATCGGGGAATATGCACCTCCTTCGTACGTTCATTACGGTTCATCGCTGTTTACGCGTGTGAGAACGAGGAAGTGCCTCCTACAGTTATTCGGTAACGCTCTGCGCCACGAACTAACGGACTCTCCTCTGGGAGAGACGCGCGGCTTTGATTTTCTTTTCATATATATGTATATTGCTTCTTCTTTTCTACAACAGTAAATCTCCCAGATCTCGATCGTCTCACGAATTCGGCCAATTATGCAAACTTAATTTCGCGACTTCAGCAACGATAAATCATCTATGAAGATGATATCGTCCTGATTGAAGCTGTACAGTCACAATGAGGCATGATACCGTTAATGAGCGATCAGCGACTAGATATCGTCCTGGTTTGCCGTCTTCATTTCTCATCGGCTGATTCTTTTTCTATGCGTATACACACACACACACACACACACCCTGGAGAGGAGTCGGGTGAAAGGAACTCGAAGTTGCATAATATTTTTTCGCAAACTGCGATCGAATGAAATTGGAAGAAGCGCCGAGTCGAATCGACAATCCAACGTAGGAATTTGAAGAAGAAAATCTAGTCAGTAGGTTAATGAGACTAAAACGTAGTCGCATGAATGGATATAGATGGTCTTTCGATCATCAAGTGGTTGATCAACTTCGTAATATGAGTCTAGTGAAGGAGTAAATAAATGAGAGGATAAATATAACTAATAACGAACCGAGTCAACTTGATGATCGCCTCGTTGGACCAAATTCTAAGTTTATTTTGCACCAAATGAGAACACTAAAATCTTGCTGAAAGAATTCAGGCAGTTGGTTCGTCATACACAACCTTAAAATTGAGGTCGTTCAACTCGATTTGATTTGGTTTCGAGTGTGTCTGAGAACGATATAACTGTGCGACTTCATCGTTTAAAATCTGTATTTTGATCAAGGCTCCACGAAATTACGCGAAGGTTTAATTGATAAATGCGCCTACGCGCACTTGCCGCTCGGTTTGCAAGCTTTGAAAGTCGCGATGTTCTGTTTGCATACACATCGCCTCTCGCACGACGATGTTCCACATGGGCCGATGTTGCTCTAATTAACTTTGTCCTCATTTCGCAAACGTCTTGTATCGAAAGTGCTGATTGAATTCGAATTAATTGCTTTATCGCGCATGCAGATGCTGACACGTGTTTCTGGGCTTCACGCAGGAAGAAAATATCGCATTTCAATTTAAATCACGAGAGAATAAAATTTTCCCGTTGAGGACGAACTGCGCGGCATGCGGGTGGAAAACAAGGATAATAGGGCGGTGCTTCGTGATATCTGCGGATCGTGAAACCAATAATGGGGCGGTAGCTGATACAAGCCGCGCTCTCTTACTCTGA
The DNA here is from genome assembly GCF_003227715.2 of Harpegnathos saltator. Lineage (NCBI taxonomy): Eukaryota > Metazoa > Arthropoda > Insecta > Hymenoptera > Formicidae > Harpegnathos > Harpegnathos saltator. The sequence goes on along the minus strand of NW_020230327.1, from coordinate 14,837 downwards.
TATGAGCGAGAGAACGACTATGCGCGAAAGCCATTACGCGAAAGATTTTCGCGTAAACTCGCGAGGAAAGCCGCTAAAGCCGGAAAAAGTGGACTCGTGCGTGCGAGAGCTGTTGAGAAATTGCTATTTTCTCGCGACGACTTGCAAGACGCGCGCTTTGTTGGCGTTGACATTCAATCGACGTTCGATCATCGATCGCTGTGGAACAAGCAATAGAATACGCTTCATTTTTACGTACGGTTGTTTATTTCGCTACGATCGCCACGATCCACGAGCTCTGATAATATCTGCGATATCAATGAATATAAAGCAGCTCCTGATGAAAGATCGATCGCGACTGGATAATGCGCTCGGTCAGCGATTTATCTCGCAAAAGTGCGCTTTCAAATGTAAACAAGCTGGATAAAAATAGCAGGAACGTTCGTGATGAGCGTGAATGATACCTTAGTCCCAATATCTATACTTACTCGTCTACACCATATGTATACTCGCTGACATTTTCTTTTCATTGTTTACAGTTCAGAGAGCCAAGGATTTACTGACCAAAGGAAAGCACAGTGAGTATACACCACATTTTCAGTCCGATCACACCTGCGAACCTCGTTCCTAGATTTGGAGAAAAAAATGCGAACCGTTAAGAATACGATTTTTAGAATACTTGAAGACCAGTCGAACAGTAGAAATCCTCAACCTCTGCGGTCTCGATCGTAAGGTGAGAGCGACGCTTTGTTATTTCATACAGCACGTTATATACAATGATCTTAAAATTTCTCGATGATCCAGCTCTGTCACGTGTTCTACCACTTATCGAAGCTTGCGTCGTCACGTTCCTTGCCTATCTGCTCTTCAACATTATTCGCGCGTTCGCGCTGATAACTGAGCGATCTCGTATTACGCCGCCGCTATTTTAAGTCACCGGCTTTTTGCGAGCCAGCGATCCAAATTTGCAAAAAATATAATAAGACTTTTTCGTGTTTATACGTCATTAGACTGACGACGTGTCGACTGGCAGATACGACGTGCGTCCACGACGTGTGGATGATTCCGCTGTCTCAGCAGACTCGGATTGCGCGTCACGAGATACATCGCGAGAACTTTGTGCGGTTTCGCGTGTCCAAAACAATCAGAACACGTCATGAAGGAAATGATAAGGATTCGTGACGTGATGTGGTGATGCAGCGATAAGTGCTGAGAATAGAAATCGCAACATTGCTCACACTGAGAAAAATATCTTTGACATTTAAACGCATAATTTTCATTTCATTCTCAAGGGAAATCATGAGAAAGTTTTTTTCTGCGGAGGAGAGAGAATTAAAAGAATGATACGTACGTGCGTTTTAAGGAGAATTTGGCAGCTCGAGCTGCCAAATTAACGCGACACGATTAAGCGCGAAGTATTTGTAAATTATCCTGTCCTAATAAACGGTATAACGACACGGTGAGTCGACGATTGTCCTCGATACACCACGTTGACACTTGTATTTACTGCCCACGACGTAAAATAAGCAAACGTAGCGCGGAGTTAACGAGCGGATGTACATCATACGAGTTAATGACGGGCTTATGTACGGGCTGAAAACTATAAATTAATGACTTCGACGTGGCATTTTGCTCGATCCAGCTGCACTTGGTCGTACCTAATTCCGCAAGAAAATCGAGTTACCTCGACTGGTATTCGTTTCCAGTTAAACGCCATCCACTCGCGTTTACTCGAATCAACATGCAAATCCGGAATATCCACGTTTCACTAACCGGCACATTTGAAACTCGCTACCGAGAGAGTCAAGTGGTATATATATATATATATATATAAATTATTTTTTAACAATAATAGAAAAATAGCGAGTAGAGCTCTGCAGGATTCTCATCGCGAGAGCGTCTTCGTAAAGGTCTTCGAAAGGTATCATTTTCTTCTAACTTTCTTGAATTTGCGGGTGTATAAACTTCTGAAATACGGCTGAAATATTTGCTCGAACGTAGCAGAGATATTTTTCCGTGCGTGACATCGCTGATAGACAATGCGTCCCTCTCACCGCCAACGAGCGAGACCTTTAATTCCCGTTACGTGGCTCATTAATCGGCTTCGGCCATCACTGCCCACGCGAGACGCCGAACTGTGAAACATATTTCATGCAGAGACCAACGACTGTTTCGTGACGATCGCCCTCGGCAAGGAAAAGTACCAGACGTCGGTGAAGGAGAAGGCTGTCAAGGACGTGGAATGGCACGAGGAATGCGAGCTGCTGATTCCGGAACAGGGTAACACCGCGGAAATCATCCTCACCGCCCTGCACCGTAACTTCCTGGGTGTCGACGAGTTCCTCGGCACGATCAGCATACCCCTCTCGAGCTTCGACGTGTACGAGAGGCCCAGAAACAGATGGTACGTATCCGCAACTCGTGTGCAATCGCGCAATCAGCATGTTTTTAATTCCGTGCCGGAATCCTCCCGTAGGGCGAAGCGCGAAATCGACGAGCCGCGCAGGAAAGAGAAATCGCCGCGTTTTACCGCGGTGTTTTCGCTATTTTATTAATCGCCCGCATTCCTCCTCCGCGTATCGGACTTGTTACGTGACGCTGTAATTAACCGCTCGCTTTTCGTGTGCAGCAAAGTATTTTTTCCCCTTTTCTTTCTCTTCAATCTGATAGTCGAGTGTGCGAATTCGCTAGCTTTGTTCATTGGTAGAATTCTTAAATTTTTTTTTCTACACGCGTAGTTATGTCTTTTGCTTATCTGACTTCTATCTGTGTCTCGGACATATTTATGTCATTATTCCACGTTACGTTCGTTGTTACCAAAGAAAGAGACCATTTTCTGATAACCGACGAGTATTTCATATCGCGGTGCGATTGTTTCGCGAAACTACCTGTTTTACCCTCGTCATGGACAAAGAGCATGAAATCGTGAAAGAGCAAATGCGTTTGTATTAGGTACGCCCTTAACAGCAAACCAGGCAAGGAGAACACGAAAGAGAGAGGCGAACTCGAGGTGAAGATCGGCTTCATCGTGAAAGCTGGAAGCCTGACCGACCTGACGAGAAAGGAGCGTCACAAAAGCTCGCTGGGCCAGCTGTCGACCGCCGCGCAATCGATCGGCGGTAGTTTATTGAGCATCGGTAGTCTTGAGAAACGCAAGGGCCTTAAGAAGCTGGCGAAATCGATCGGGAACAAAGTCAAAGGCAAGAGTAAGAATCGACTTGACGCCGACAACCTCGACGAGAAGGAGGAACACCAGTTTGGCAGGATTACTCGGCAGGAACCGGGCGAAGCTGATCCTGGAGTTATTAGCGAGGATGAAGATGAGTTTACGGTCAGCACGAGCGAATTATATTTTCTGTAACAATGTGTATCATCGGCAAACATGTCCAATTATAATTTAAATCAGTTCGATTGAATTACGCAAGTCATCATAGGTTTAATATTAAAATCGTTATGTATAATATAGTTCGACGATTTGTCTCACAAGAGCTCGGCCTCGTCCCTGAATGCACCCGTGCCAGGTGTAAATGGCAGCAATACTAATGGCGTCGGCATTCAGAACGGCTCGCAGAGCAACATCTCCAGCGAGGTGCATCACACTCCACCGCTGCCGATTAACGCCGCGCCGAACAAGCCACCGCGATTTGTCATGAGCGCGTCCACGACGAATCTGTCAAAGGTCGACAATGCGAAGGACGATGAGTGGGGTTTGAAACTCTACGGCAAACAGGCTAGCAGCGTTCCCAAGAGGTGAGATTGCATTTGTCCTCTTTTGAGGATAGGCCTAGCAACGATGTAACATGTCTTTGATAAAATTGTACTCAATAATTAATATAATTAAAACCAAGACGAAGTCAAACCGTATCGATTGAACGAAGTATTAAATTTCTATGTTTTATGTTGATTAGATGGGACAGCAAACCGAATCCTAAAATCGTAGTGGATGAGCCGCAAGATAGCAAACGTGACGCTTCGCCGATCCGTTCGCCATCACCGGCGTTGAGATTGAATGAACCACCGGAACCGCCCAGTCCGGCGCCGAGGGAAATCCTACAGCCGAAGAACAAGGACGAGAAGCTTGCCTTGAGTAAGGAGAAATTACTGAAGGAGGACAAACTAAGAGACAAAAAGGAGGATAAACGCAGCCCCAAGGAGGAGAAGCACGCGAAGAAGGACAAGAAGAGGGACAAGGAAAACAAGTTCAACAATGAGAATCACCTGTCTTCCGAAAGAATCATCATCGGCGGCGAGGACGCGGGGAAAAACGCCGCGAACTCGAGGAGCCGCCTGCCGCACGAGGTCTTAAACCAGTTTGAAGGAAAGTCGAGAGAGGTAAAGAGAAGATTTCTCGATAACCGATTTAATCATTTCAGCTACTCGATTTCGTTTTGTTCGTTCGACTAATAGATTTACTTTCCTGATTTTGTTTTCGTCACTGGATTCACTTTATCATTATCGTCCATTATTTTTCTCATTAGACATACATGTAATTACTTTCTTTTTTCGTAATATAAGATTTTCATTCTAATTGAGAAACGTCTTGCTTACAGGATTTGATAGAACTAGCGCTGCATCTGCAGGCGCAAATCACGGAGAAGAATAAGAGACTCAGCGATCTTGAAGAGTATATTGATGCGTTACTATTACGTGTGATCGAGTGTTCACCGCGATTACTTCAGAATCCGTACATGTCGCAAAGACGACTATCATCCCCCGGACATCAGTAGATTGAATCATCGACGACAAAGCTTCTCTATTTCTACTAAGGGGCCACCACCCATAACTCGCCTGTATGTCTCCTCTTGACACTTTCTTAGTGATACTTTCTTAGACATGATTGTGAGTAAGTGTAGTAAGTGGCTATTAAACGTTGCCGCATACTTTAATTTATTTTCTGCCTTGAGTTATAACTTGAAAAGATGGACGAGACGATGTATTCTCACAGTGGCGTTGCACAAATACGCGTTTCCTCGTATTTATTTATAATAAGTAAATTGTAATTTATTGAAACCCGGGTTATTACCGACGCGAACAAAGGATAGGATGCAGATGCCAATTACTTTGGAAAATTTATCCCATTTACCCTCTGTCTTCCCAGTATACTATATCATCAGAAATATCGAAATATCTTCGAAAAGTCGCGTATCCGTTCACGGTTCAAATCTCCGTCCAAATAATCTTTATAGAGGAATAAACGGACTCGACTGTATCTGTTCATTATTGTCTGTCACATTCTACGTGATTTATAGTATACCTGTTTAACAATTATAAGATAAGTAAAGTAAAAGATATCGTGAGAAGTTCTGCAAGAAAAAACTCAAGCGAGCCGATGTTCCACTTAAGAAAATATGTGCCTTCCGTCTTACTTACGTATTCACATTAAATTGGACCATACCTTGTTAATTAGAGAGCATTATTGTTAAATAAAGATAATATTAAATGTTCATCGTGGTATATACAATAAACTAGTAAGATTTTATATATTATCGTGAACTTTCTCTTGTCCCTTTACCTACAGACTAGTATAATTCATTGTCAGAACCGATAATAAGTGTTTAATTTATTCCTTAATAATAATCTATCACAAGATTCCCCAGAATCATTTTAGAAACATAGAAGCAAAAAACTAACGCACATTATAATTATTTATGCAATTAAAAAATAGTTTATCCAATTTTTAAGGCGTAAGTTTTAGAAAGGGACATTTTACCTGTCGTTAAATTATATTATTTGAACAAAACTCTAACTTGTATATACGCCAAGAAAATTCAGATATTCAATTCAATTCAATTCAATAAATGGTTCTGGGCAAAATAGAGTACTGCTCCAACGCCACTCTCATGGTGTAGATAGATTAAATTCTGCAAGGCTATTTTCCAGTAGTATGGAGATAAAAGAAAAACAGGGACTGCGCGTATGCAAATTCAGTTTTCTCGATTGTTCGCGCGATTTCAAGTGGCCATAATATATGGCGATAATACATGGCAATATGTGACAATAATATATGGCAACAATATACGGCAATAATATATGGCAACAATATATATGGCAATAATATATGGTCATAATATATGGCAGTAATTCGTGGAATATATTTTTCGTTACAAAAGTCAATGCAAATTTGCGGCATGCACAATGTAATAATAAAAGAGCTCTCTGCGAGCACTGAGTCAAACACTCACCGATGATGATATTAATGATGTCCCGTTGCATCCAATCAGGTCCACCAATATCCACCAATGTCCGCTGCCGCTCTCCATGTCGTGCAGCATTCATCTTGCAGCGCGTCCCACGTTGACTGCTACATTTTCACCACACTTCCGCGACGCGGTCGATACTTGTATTAAAGCGGCGATATTTGCGTCAATTAACGAACGTTTTACGTCGACATCGGTGGAAACTTTTTACATGCTGCGAAACGGAGTCTAAATAAACTCCTCGATCGGCGAGGAGCAAGAACCGAAAATGAAAATTTATCGACTGGTCCAACGGATTTTTACGGCGCTTTTCGCGATCGCGTCTGAAAAGTCGCGAAAATGCGGGAGTATCGCTATCTACGAGTGAAATATTCGCGAATGCACGAGGAAAGATTAGACAATCAGAAACCGGTGGCCCCGAGGGAGCGCCAAGAGAGAGAGAGAGAGAGAGAGAGAGAGAGAGAGAGAGAGAGAGAGAGAGAGAGAGAGAGAGAGAGAGAGAGAGAGCGGGGCAAAGTTTTCACGCATGATAGTTCCGTCACGACGAAGCTTACGTTCGCGATATTTTGGCAAAATGAGAATTTAAGCTTTCTTTGTTAGCAGCACGGGTAAAATCGCGTATATTGAGAACCGCGGTTGCGATATTCAAAGGCACGCGAGCGAGGATACCTCAAGCTCGGCGTGCGCTGGCGCAATTTCTGCGCGCATTATACGCTACTCGAGACAATAGGGATCGTGATGAATGGTCAATATTGCCAAATAATTCTACAGCCTATTTTGGAAATAAAAGAAACGTAGCCAACGGTATCGGCATTTATGCGTATGAATATATTTTACACGGACAATTGAATATTGTCAAATAATTGTCGTTAAATAATTCTGCGGTCCGCTTGAAAAATGAAAATAAAGCAGCTGATGACGGTATCGCGTTTGCAGATATGAATATCTCTTATTCAGATGACTGAACATCAAAACAGAATTATTATTTTAAATCTCGTATGTAATGCAGGCTATCGATCAAGTAATCCCCTGATTGTTTCGAGCAATGTATTTTATTCAACGTCACAAACACACATGCAAAATCCCAACATGCAAGAATCTATATGCAATTCGCATTGACTTGAACGATATTTTATCTAATCCCACATCCGTCATGTGGAATTTAGTTTCTCTTTTCATTTTGTATTTACTCACCGAAACGACTTGCAGTCAGAGCCGGCCACGTTCCGCTTCAACTCTGTAACAAAAAATTCACATTCGCTCATTAAATTTGACCAACAAGTGCGGGCGAGTAAAAGAGTAGTTTACCCTCTGCGATCGTAATTCAAGTCGAGCCGGAGATTATATCCCAGCTCTAGATCGCCCAGAGTCAAACAGAGGACTATAGTAAACTTGTAAACTTACCTTCAAGCCGACTCTGCTTGGCCCGAATCGGATCCTCCGATGCGGCATCCGCGTTCGCCGGATTGCTGTTGCTTTCCGCAACAACTGAAACAGAAAAATAATTTTCTCGGTTGATAACCTGCGGTAGAGAGAGAATATCTTTTTGATCGGGACGAATCGTAAATACGGAAATATTTTGATAAGGAATTTTTATCTTTATATTTTTGTTCCAACATTGAAAATTTAAATGAAACTTGAAGCTTTCAAGAGAGCTGATGATGAGGAACAAGTCGCAAAGGCAAAGATTGTAAAGAGTTGAACACAGATGTGTAGGAAACTTGTAAACTTTACCTTCCGACCGACTCTGCTTGGCCCGAACCGGATCCTCCGGTACAGCATCCGCGTTCGCCGGATTGCTGTTGCTTTCCGCAACAACTGAAACAGAAAAGTAGTTTTCCCAGTTGATAATCTGCGGTAAAGAGAGAGAATATCTTTGATCGAGACGAATTGAAAATATGGAAATATTTTGATATGGGATTTTTCCCACGGTGTTATTCATAGCGACGTATTCATACTTTCCCTGTGGTGCGATTCTTTAACTCGTTATTGGAGTTAACGACAGTTTCGTTATCGTTGCGCAGTTTTTCTACGGTATACAAAAGCTGCGCAACGATAACGAAAGTGTCGTTAACTCCAATAACGAGTTAAAGAATCGCACCACTGATCTGTTACATCGGATTCGGTAATCTGCAAGGCACCTGAAACATAAAATGCGATATTCTCGAACAGCGTTTCTCTCAGGAATTTCTTGTCCAAAGAAAGATCAATGATGCGATCGCAAATCTCGTATGTATGTCATGTCAATAGAGACAGTTTGAATTCGGTGTAATATAATTCTTGGAACAGACGTAAACAAGTATTGTGAAGTTTGAAGCGAATCTCTCACAGGCATGCTTTGAAAACACGAGTTGTTTTCATTTTCAGCTAACGGACGACGCAGGCATCAACACTGATCGGCAAGGTGGGGGGTAACCGTGCCTTCCCGATTGTTTGTTTTCGTACGTTTATACATGACTCCGTGATTGCGGAAAGGACATTGCGCCTCGGGCCGACGAACGACGCGCATACCGCGACGCAGAGTAATACGAGTATCGGTTAATACGCGTTTCTTTGTCCCCGAATCTTACTTGCGCGAGTGTTAGAGCTAGAGTCAGTGTCGTCGCCAGTGCTACGATGGAGTATCTGGGAGTGCTGCGACGGAGGACCAGAACCAGAAGGAGGACGTCGGATCGAGAAGTCAGGATGGAGAGAGGACTTGGAGCGCGCTGAGAGACGTAGCCGAGGACAGCGATACATGTATGGTATTCGAGGTACCTCGAGTTATTATTATTACGCATTATTATTTTTCTGATTTTAACGGACCTTACTCGAAGTAAGGACATACCCGAGTCGAAATTAGATCAGCATTCATAGTTTATCATCTGAAAAATGATAAAATAGCTTGAGATTTGATTATTCGTTAACCTAATTTCACGTAACATGAGTTCTACTTTTTTTTCGCATAAAATACGAATGTCTATTGAAGCAAGGTTGCTGAGGCAAGCCAAGGTTTATGAATACAAATTTTTAATTATGTTCTCAATAAAAAGTTGCACATAATTTAGAAAACTATGAATAATGATCTTAGAATCTGATATAAATTTTACAAGTGTTGATTTTTATTCGTCTAATAATGCTCAGATTGCTGTTTTCGTTTAGAATCTGCTAGAATGTCCGTTTCTCATTCTTGTTTATCTTTCTTATTGTACCGAATCAGAATTAAAATCTCTATAAGTGAAACAGCATTATTAGACATAACCGTTGTCTTTTTGCAGCTTCAGCTCTTTTGAGAGCTACAATTCTCATCATTCTCATTAGAAAAAAGAAAAGAAAAAAAAAGAGAAGAAAAAAGAAAAAAAGAACTTTAAGAATGATGAGAATAAAAAGTGTTTTTCATCTCCCATTTCCTCTAATTCTTATATGATTATTTAATCCTTATATATTTATCTCACGCGCAGTTCTAACAAAGGCAGTTCTATTTACGTTTTTATCTTTGTTCTCTTTCTTGCGCTGTTAAGCGAATATATAATCAACATCAACAAAAATTGCTCATTTAAATTAAGAATATAAGGATTAAGTACATATACATTATTAAGATAAACGAGTATTAAATAACTGCGGAATACGTCGCTGTTGAAGACTCATCATGGGCGAGACTGCGAGAGTAGCCAGATGTAAAGTTCAGGTAGGACAAAGCTTGTTCACTATTGCGCATCTAGATATTTTGCATTGATTTTTCAAATTGGATGCAATTTGCAGGATCAATGTAGAATTAATATTTCGACTCGGGAAAGACTTTTTTTTTATCAAATCATAACTTGTAGAAAACTATCGATTTGAATGTCGGCAAGAAAAAAACGGAGATACTTTTATTAGATATTTGACAAAACGCCGGATCGGTATTTATCCAACGCTTAAAAAATAACATGGAAAACGTTTTAGTTGGATGAATAAATTTTCGTTACTTTCCGCTTGCGGTTTTCGATCGTTAGCGGCGATTCAGAGACGAAGAGAGAGGAGAGCGAGAAAGAGAGAGAAACGTCTTGCCAGGATTTCTGCAGACCGGTTCATTTCGACAGATTCGGCATTAAAATATTAGACGTAGAAAGAATAAGAATGAAAAAGATTGTTTTATATTAGTTAGTACAGAAAATCCGACGTACTTTTGCCAAATAGAGATGAGTACCAAATTTTCTACAAGTTAAGACTAAGATAGAGAAAACGTCAAATCTTTTGCGACGATGGAATTAAACAGCAACATAAATTTTGATTTACGATATTAATCGATATTCGATTTCCGGTACTGATTTACTTTCTCATTTCTCTATAAGAGAAGAAAAAATTAATATGAATCGTTCGTTTATATATCCGAGTTAATTTGTTGAATAAATTAGAGGGGTAAGTACCTGAAATATGAGAACGAATTGTCATTGCACTTGGACAATCTTCTGACACTGATTTATGGTATTGATCGATATTCGATTTTCAGTACTGATTTACTCTTTCATTTCTCTATAAGAAAACAGAAAATTAATACGAATCGTTCATTTATCCGCGTTAATTTGATGGAAAAATTACGTATTGATCGGTCTTCGGCTTTCGATACTGATTTATACTCTCATTTCTTTATAAGAAAAGAAAAGTTGATACGGATCGTTCGTTTAACAGAGTTAATTTGTTAAGTAAATTAAAGGGGTAAGTACCTGAAAAATAAGAACAAATTGTCATTGCACTTGGACAATTTTCTGACACTGACTTATGGTATTTATGGTAATCAATATTCGATTTTCGGTACTGATTTATTCTTTCATTTCTCTATAAGAAAACAGAAAATTAATACGAATCGTTCATTTATCCGCGTTAATTTGATGGAAAAATTATGTATTGATCGGTCTTCGGTTTTCGGTACTGATTTATTCTCTCATTTCTTTATAAGAAAAGAAAAATTGATACGGATCGTTCGTTTAACAGAGTTAATTTGTTAAGTAAATTAAAGGGGTAAGTACCTGAAAAATAAGAACAAATTGTCATTGCACTTGGACAATTCTCTGACACTTATTTACGGTATTAATCGATATTCGATTTTCGGTACTGATTTACTCTTTCATTCTGTATAAGAAAACAGAAAATTAATACGAATCGTTCATTTATCCGCGTTTGTTTGATGGAAAAATTACATGTTGATCGGTCTTCGGTTTTCGGTACTGATTTATTTTGTCATTTCTTTATAAGAAAAGAAAAATTTATACGGATCGTTCGTTTAAAAGAGTTAATTTGTTAAGTAAATTAAAGGGGTAAGTACCTGAAAAATAAGAACAAATTGTCATTGCACTTGGACAATTCTCTGACACTGATTTACAGTATTAATCGATATTCGATTTTCGGTACTGATTTACTCTTTTATTTCTCTATAAGAAAACAGAAAATTAATACGAATCGTTCATTTATCCGCGTTATTTTTATGAATAGATTAAATATTGATCGGTCTTCAATTTTCGGTACTGACTGATTCTCTAATTTCTTTATAAGAAAATAAAAATTGATACGAATCGTTCTTTTATCCGACTTAATTTGTTGAGTAAATTAGTGGGGTAAGTACCTGCAAGGTGAAAACAACTTGTCATTGCAGTTAGACAATTTTCTAACTCTGATTTATAGTATTAATCAATATCCGGTTTTCGATACTAATTTAGTCTTTGATTTCTCTATAAAAGAAAAAAAGATTGATACAAATTGTTCATTTATCCGCGTTAATTTGATGAAAAAATTAGATATTGGACGGTCTTCGATTTTCGGTACTGATTTATTTTCTCATTGTTTTATAAGACAAAAACATTTGATACGTATCGGTCGTTTATCCGAGTTAATTTGTTGAATAAGGTTAGAGGGGTAAGTACCTGAAAAATGAGAACAAATTGTCATTGCACTTGGACAATTTTTTGACACTGATTTATAGTATTAATCCATATTCGATTTTCGGTACTGATTTACTCTTTCATTTCTCTATAAGAAAACAGAAAATTCATACGAATCGTTCATTTATCCGCGTCAATTTGATGAATAAATTAACTATTGATCGGTCTTCAATTTTCGGTACTGACTGATTCTTTAATTTCTTTATAACAGATTAAGAATTGATACGAATCGTTCTTTTATCCGACTTAATTTGTTAAGTAAATTAGAGGGATAAATACCTGAAAAATGAGAACAAATTGTCATTGCACTTGGAAAATTTTTTGACACTGATTTACGGTATTGATCGATATTCGATTTTTGGTACTGATTTGCTCTTCCATTTCTGTACAAGAAAAAAAAATTCATACGAATCGTTCATTTATCCGCGTTAATTTGATGAATAAATTAAATATTGATTGGTCTTCAATTTTCGGTACTGACTAATTCTCTAATTTCTTTATAAGAGAATAAAAATGGATATGAATCTTTCTTTTATTCGACTTAATTTGTTGAGTAAATTAGTGGGTAAGTACCTGCAAGATGAAAACAACTTGTCATTGCACTTAGACAATTTTCTAACGCTGATTTATAGTATTGATCAATATCCGGTCTTCGGTACTGATTTAGTGTTTGATTTCTTTATGAAAGAAAAAAAAGGTTGATACAAATCGTTTGTTTATCCACGTTAATTTGATGAATAAATTCGATATTGATCGGTATTCGATTTTCGGTACTGATTTCTCCTTTCATTTTTCTATAAGAAAAGAAAAAATTCAGACGAATGGTTTACTTATCCGCCTTTAATTTGGTGAAAAAATTAGATATTGAATGGTCTTCGATTTTCGCACTGATTTATATTTTCTCATTTTTTTATAAGACAAGAAAAATTGATACGAATCGTTCGTTTATCTCAATTAATTTGTTGAATAAGATAAGAGGGGTATGTACCTGAAAAATAAGAACAAATTGTCATTGCACGTGTGCAATTTTTTGACACCTGATTTATAATATTAATCGATATTCGATTTACTGATTACTCTTTTCATTTCTCTATAAGAAAACAGAGAATTAATACGAATCGTTTCATTAATCCGCGTTAATTTGATGAAAAAATTAGGTATTGATCGGTATTCGGGTTTTCGGTACTGATTTATTCTCTCATTTCTTTATAAGAAAAGAAAAATTGATACGGATCGTTCGTTTAACAGAGGTTAATTTGTTGAATAAATTAGAGGGGTAAGCACCTGAAAAATAAGAACAAATTGTCATTGCACTTGGACAATTCTCTGACACTGATTTACGGTATTAATCGATATACGATTTTCGGTACTGATTTACTCTTTCATTTCTCTACAAAAAAACAAATTGATAATGAATCGTTCATTTATCCGCGTTAATTTGATTGTGCACGATGGCGGGGAGAGAGGAGAGGGATGGAGATAGGTGGTAGAAAGGCTGCTAGAAGGTGGTGGGAGAGCGGGATGAAGTGGGGGAGAGTAGAGGAGTGGTGGGGAGCGAGAGGGAGGACAGAGGAGGATTAAATGGATGAGAGAGAGAGCGCGAAAGGAGAAAGTGTGAAGGAATGAAATGAATGGAGAAAGCGAAAAATCGGCGGTAGGAAATAGAATATAGGAGAAACAGCGGCATAGAAATATAGATATATACATATGTTATAGAATAGATGAATAAGCGAACAATTAATTATAAGAGATAAGCGAAGCGAGTAGATGTAAGATATTTGTAAAGTAGATTTAAGGAGGGGCGGAGGATGGGAATGTATGTGTGTGTGTGTGTGTGTGTGCGAGGAGATAGGGGCGAGCGTAATAGGAAGTAAGAAGGAGAGATTATATTGGAAGTTGTAACCCCCCACCAGGGAAAGCAATAAAGTATACAACAATTAAATTAATTGATCGGTCTTCAATTTTCGGTACTGAATTTATTCTTTCAATTCTTTATAAGAAGAAGAAAAATCTGATACGAATCATTCGTTTATTCATAGTAATTGTTGAGTAAGATTAGAGGGTAAAACCTAAAAATAGAACAAATTGTAATTGCACGTTGGACAATTTTCCTGACGTTGATTTACGGTTGATTGATCGATATTGATTTTCGAATACTGATTTATTCTTTCCATTTCTCTATAAGAAAAACAGAAAAATTATACGAAAATCGTCCATTTAAGTCCGCGTTTAATTTGAATGTATAAATTAGGTATTGATCGGCCCTTCGAATTTTCGGAACTGATTTATTCTCTCATTTCTTTATAAGAAGAAAAAAAAATTCTTTATAAGAAGAAAAAAAAATCGGAACTGATTTATTCTCTCATTTTCTTTATAAGAAGAAAAAAAAATTGATACGAAATCGTTCGTTTAACCGAGTTAATTTGTTATGTAATTACAGCGGTAACTAACCTGAAAAGATGAGGGAACAAATTGTCATTGGACAATTTTCCTGACAACTCATTATGGTATTAATCGTTATTCGATTTTCGATAACTGATTTAACCCTTTCATTGCTCTATAAGAAAAAGAAAAATTGATACGCAAATCGTTATTTATCCACGTTAATTATTTTTTTTATTATATATAAGTGTCGCATGGGCGATTAAGATATTCGAAAATACATGTTGCTATATCAAGTCTCCTCTATAATACGATTTGACACCGTCCTGGAGACGCAATGATGTAGGATCGTTACCCGCATCCATTCCCTTCGTTCCTGCCA
>NW_020230326.1:2500-5668 GCF_003227715.2 Harpegnathos saltator | reverse complement strand
GGCTACCAGTCCCGAAAGCCTGTATCTCTAACCGTTTAGGAGAAATTATCGAAGCGTTTTAACAATTTTTTCCAACCTTTCTCGGGTCAGATATTCCCAGCCTTCATCTACCTCCGAATATCTCTGCTTTACTGGGAAGTAGAGGGTCTATTTCGTCCATTGTACGTCCAAAATGCTAGGGTTTTTTGCGAAAGGGCCTTTAAACTGTTTCCCGGTACCAGTCCGAAAAGCCCGCCTGCCACTTCCATCATAACAGCGATATTTTTAGAGAGCATATCGAAGTTTTAAAAGGTTTTTCTCCACACCTTTCCTCACCAGTCAATATCCAGGCATTCATCCAGTCCGATAATCTCCCGCTTCTTTCTTTTAACTGGACAGAGCTAGAGAGTCGATCATCCATGGTACGGTCCAAAATGTAGAGGTTTGAATGGGCTTTAATTTCGGGTAACCTGTTCACCGAAGCCGTATCTCTAACCGACTTTAGGCAGGATATGAATCGAAGGTTGTTCAAAGTTATCCAACCTTCTTCTCCGCTCGAATACTCCAGCCTTCATTTCGGTCGATATCTACCGAGCCTATGGGAGAGTGGTAGAGGCGGATCGTCCATCTGTAGTCCAAATTGATAAGGGGTTTTTTTGTCTTTTTTTTGAAAGGGCTATTTTATGTTCGACCTGTCCGAGACCTTGTATCCTGTAACCGTTAGAGATATCTGAAGGTTTAAAGTTGTCCAACCGTTTTCGCCGTTCCAGTCATCGTCATATCTCCGCTTCTATCTGGGAGTAGAGAGAGTCGGTCCAGTAGTCCAAAATGTAGGGTTTTTGAAATTAAGGGCTTTAATTTGTATGACCCATGTCCGAAGCCTGCTATCTCTAACCGTTAGGAGATATCGAATTTACAGTTTTCTCAACCTTTCTCCGTGTTCGATATCCAGCCTTCATTCTCGTCGAATATATCTCCGCTTCATTGGGAAGTGAGCGGTCTTGTCCATCATTATGTCCAAAAATGTTGAGTGGTTTTGATAAGGCTTTAAACATTTAAGGTACCTGTTCAAGCCTATGTATCTCTAACCGTTTTAGGTAGAATATCGAAGGTAAAGTCTTTTCCAAACCTTTCTCTTCGTCGATATCTCCGCCCATTCCGTTCGATAGCTCTTGGGAAGTAGAGAGATGTCGTCCAGTTAGTCCAATAATGTAGGGTTTTGAAGGGACGCTGGCTTTAACTTGGTACCTGTCCGAAGCCTTGTATCCTCTAACCGTTTAGGAGATATCGAAAGGTAAAAGTTTTCAAGCTCTTGTATTCGCGACGTCCGATATCCAAGCCTTCATCGTTCGATATCCTACCGTTTCTATTGGGAGATAGAGGGTTCGAGTCCATTGAGTCCAAAATATTTAGTGTTTTGAAAAGGAGGTACCATTTAATTTGGGTACCTGTCCGAAGCCTGTATCTCTAACCCGTTAGGAGATAATCGAAGGGTTAAAGTTTTACTCCAACCTTTCTCCGTTTCAGATATCCAGCCTTCATCCGTCGATATCCTCCTGCTTCTATTGGAGAAGAGTGTCGCTCCCATTGTAGTTCAAAAATGTAGGGTTTTTGAACAGGGCATACCTTTTAATTTGGTCAACCTGTCCGAAGCCTGATCTCTATACCGTTAGGAGTACGAAATGGTTAAAGTTTCTAAACCTTTTGCTTCGCTTCGATATCCAGCCTTCATCCCGTCGTTATATCTCCCTTCTATGGGAAGTTAGAGGGGTCGTCCAATTGTATCCAAAATTGATAGGTGTTTTGGTTGAAAGGGCTTTAATTTTTTTGGTACCCTGGGTATCCGAAAGCCTGTAATCAGTAACCGTTGTAGGAGATATCGAAGGTTAAAGATTTTCAACCTTTCTCCTGCGATATCCAGCTCTTCATATTCCGTCGATTATCTCCGCTTCTTCTATGGGAAGTAGAAGGTCTCGTCCATGTAGTCCAAATTTGTGTTTTGAAAAGGCTTTTAAATTGGTACCTGTCGAAGGCCCTGTAGTCTCTAACCGTTTTAGAAGATACGAAGAAGTTAAAGTTTTAAACCCTTTCTCGGTCGATATCCAGCCTTCATTCCGTCGATACTACTCCGCTTCTATTGGGTAGTAGAGGGTCGTCCCACTGTAGTCCAAAAATGTAGGGTTTTGAAAGGGCTTAATTTTGGTACCTGTCCGAAGCCTGTATTCTCTAACCGTTTAGGAGAATAGTCGAAGGTTAAAGTTTTCAACCTTTCTCCGTCATATCCAGCCTTCATCTCGTCTGATAGTTCTCCGCTTCATTGGGAGTAAGATACGAGGTCGTACATGGTAGTCCAAAATGGTAGGGTTTATCTTGAAAGAGGTATTAATTTAGTACCTGTCCGAAGCCTGTATCTCTAACCTGTTTAGGAGATTATCGAAGGTATAAAGTTTCCAACCTTTTATCCTCCGTCAATAATCTCTCGCTACTAATCTCGCGGAACGGTAGAGAGTCGTCCATGTAGTCCAAAATGTAGGGTTTTGAAAAGGCTTTAATCTTAGGTACCTGTCCGAAACGCTGTATTCTAACCCGGTTTAGACAGATATCGAAGGTTAAAGTATTTTCAAACCTCTTTCATCCGGTCGAATCATCCAACTTCATCCGTCTCGGATATCTCCGCTTCTATAGGGAGTAGAGGGTCAGTCCATGTAGTTCCAAAATGTAGGTAGTTTTGAAAGGGCTTTAAGTTGGTTACCTAGTCAAGCCTTGATTATCTCTAAACCGTTCTAGGAGATATTCGAAAGTTAAAGGTTTTCTAACCTTCTTCCGTCATATCCAGCCTCATCCGTCGGATTTTTATCATCCGTTCTATTCTAATGGGAGTAGAGAGTCGTCATGTGTAGTCCAAAATGTAGGGTTTTGAAATGGGCTTTAATTTTCCAAAGGTACCTTCTTGTCCGAAGCCAGTGATATACTCTAAACCGTTTTAGAGATATCGAAAGGTTAAAATGTTATCCAAACCTTTCTCCGTCACCCGGTTCACCGTCGATATCTCCGCTTCTATTGGGCAGTAGAGGGTCGTTTCCATTGTTTAGTCCATAAAATTGTAGGGTTTAGAAAGGCTTTTGTAATTTAGGCTAAACCCTGTCCGAAAGCCTGTATCTTCTAGACCGATTTAGGAGATATCGAAGG